>NC_139219.1:207907709-207990209 GCF_055691185.1 Crinia signifera
TCCTTATTCTGGCTATGCCCTTAGTGCTTAGTAGAAGCAGGCTGCAGATCATGTTGCCACCAAGGCACTAAGGGTCTGATTCTGAGTTGGAAGCAAAGTGCTGCAAGAAGTGCACATACAGTACATTTATAATATTTCCATGTGGGGTCAATAAGGTCTGTTTTTATATGTAGCCCATACATGCTGAATAGCTTTATTTTTACATAATTTAGATCCAAGTTTGAACACTTCCCAAAATCTCATAGTACATCTTCCACTCATGAAGTACAACATAGGTTTACCAAAGCACAAAATCACTTTTTTTGCTTTATGTTTACCTCTGAATGAGCCCCTGTGCACTATGGGGACAAACCCTCACTGGATATTAAATGATGCAGTGCACAATAACTGCAGACTGCAGGTGATGTTGGAATGGTTGGGCAGTTTAGTGAGAGATAAAGTACCAATCCGCTTAGCTGTCATTTTACAGACCGATCTCTTTCCAAGCTTTAGTAAATCCCCCTCCCCACCCTCTAGGGCTGAGAGGCACACACTGGAGCTGAAACAGGTGCTGTATACAACAATGCTGGAGACAAGTACAGTAACTAAATTAAGTGCATGTTAGAGGTCTGTTTAAGAAACAAAAATAAAGACAAAAAATGAAATAATGGGGTGTATGTGTAGCACTATGAAAACAGTATATTTACTGGAAATTACATTTATTGCACATAAAACACACAAAACAAACAAGAACTGCAATTAGCTATTTTAACATATGTATTAGTGCAAATGAAAATGTCCTTGCACTGAAGACGGACAGGGAAAGGATATTAAGAACTCCCTTTGGAAAAACCAATAAGTCACTGTTATACAGTCAATTGATAAAAGTACTTAAAAAGAATATTGCCTGCTGAAATTAGGTGAAGACCTGTATGTGCAGCTGTGTGCAATGGAATCAGGTGTTAGCACCTCAAGGACATCACTGGAGCAGGTACTGTGTAGTTTGTAGATCACCCAAAAACATGGGAGGATGATCTCTCTACCCTCCCCCTCTCTCCCCACCCGCACTTTTCTCTCAAGACAATCGATGCAGTGATAGATTTTTTTCGGTACTTGTGTAGTTTTGTGGCGCCATCATGGTGCCGTGCATCTGTGTCCAGCTGCGGGGCTCAAAACTCCATGCCAATGTGTATAGTTCGTACCCCCACTATCCACGTTGGCATGGAGTTGATTTTAGATAGCGTGGCGAGTGTAGCGAGCCACCGAGTGTGAAAGTACACATGTACCTTTTTTTCTCTTTAGAACAGGCTTGTCCAACATGTGGCTGTCCAGCTGTTGTGAAACTACAAGTTCCAGCATTCTCTGCACAGTTTTGCTATTAGGTATGCCGAAACTGTGGTAGTGCATGCAGGGTCATGTAGTTTCATAAGAGCTAGAGAGCCACAGGTTGGCCAGGCCTGCTCTCGATTATTTGGGACAAGGATTCGGTACTTGTTTCCTAGCACGGCACCCATCGCATCGCATACCATAAGCCTTACAATGGTATGCAATGCGATGTTACGCGATGGCAGCCGATGTTATACAATTTTAAAATCGTATACCATCGCATTGTAAGCCATATACAATGGTATACGATTTAAAATTGTATAAGCACCCTAATGGGCGTTTTCAATGTAAAATGGGCCCCCTATAAGATTATTAATTGTATAAGCACCGTAAGGGGTGCTTACAATGTTAAAAGCACCCTCACGCCACCCCACTATCAACGCTAACCTGAAGCGTGGCAAGCGCAGCAAGCCCACGAGGGGCGGCGGTACGCGTCCTCTGACCTTTTCATACCCCCACTATACACGTCGGGGTGGAGTTGATTTTAGATAGCGTGGCGAGCCCCAATTTCGAGTAGTATGGCCTGTTAATGGTGGGAAGTAAAGGGTGTGTGTGTGTGTGTGTGTGTGTGTGTGTGTGTGTGTGTGTGTGTGTGTGTGTGTGTGTGTGTGTATGTATGTATGTATGTATGTGTGTATGTGTGTATGTATGTATGTATGTGTGTATGTGTGTATGTGTGTGATAGCAATCTCCGCTTAACCATATGCAATTTGGGGGTTTCGAAACCATGGCACATTGCAAGTGGGTTCAGCTTACAACCATTAAACAAACTCAATAGCAATTTTCTATCCAAGCTACTGGATATACTAACAATTTCAATGTTTGATAAAATTGTCCATAGTACAGAGAGAAAAAGAAGCAGGAAAAGTTGGATTGTAATCCTATGTAAATAACATCAAAAGCTACAGGGTCTTTCCTAAACCTCATATATCCGAGAAAAGACGAATTATAAACAGATGGCAATTTAAGTAATATTCAGCACAAAAAAAAGTCTCCCATACACAATATAATTCAGAAACATCCATTCCATCTAAAAACACTGAAGGCTGATCATAAAGCAATAGTTCAATAACCATAACAGTACAGCCATTTCACTAGCAATGACAAATGACCAATTTAAATTGGGTATACATATATCAATATTATTCATGGCCCATCACGTAAGAAAATGAACATCTTTATAAACGATTACTCGAAGAACAAAAACGTAAATGTGATTTTCTATGCGTCATGAGGCAGGTCTGTGAGTGACAGCAACAGGCAGCTACTGAATTCCCCAACATGTCCAAGATCTTGTTTCACTCTGGAGTTACCAGCTAAAATAGCCAATTACCTGCAGGTACACAAACCAGCTTCTGCTTGTGACCCACCGACAGTACACTGAAAAACTACAAAGCATTGATTAGACACAGACCTACAGATTAAGGTCTTTGAGAAAAAAAAATCATATTCTGTTGTGTACTTTAATGCTTGGTGGGGGAGAATTAGTGTTAAAAAGCCAATAATTATTGTATTGAAGATGGCAAGATCTCCCAGGAGCTAATAAGGCCTATACATGTATAGATGTGTTGAGTGTTCTGAGCAATGCTAGATCACTCAGAGCGCCCAGCAAGATCGCTCAGTACACAGCTATGTGTCAGCACTGTGTGCCGAGCGATCTGTCAGGGACAGTGTTCTGTGGTGATTAAGTAGATTTATCCAGAATTCTAGATATTAATTGCTGGGCGATAGAGACGCGCAAGGCCGTGCATCACTATCGCTATGGTCCCTACACACGGAACATTTTCTAAGTGATCGAGTGAGATCAATTACAAAATTACCTGAAATTGCCCCATGTGTAGGCCCCATTAGAGGAAGCTCAAATTGTAGATAAAGAAGAAATGACTTAAAGGACTGTTTCTGCTATCAGAAGCAAAATGATAAGTTGCCAGAAAACAACATGGCACCTGAATTCTCCTCAGGATGCTGTCATGCAGATTTAAGTATCTCCTCTAATTCCTCTGAATTAGGGAATACCGCAGTCAATTTCTGCTGTTTAGCAAAAAAGATGGTTTGGTCTGAACTGAACCCAGAAGAGGGTGTGATTCCTGCTCTACTGAGCAGACATACGCCTCAGACTGCTGTGTAAACTCTCCTTCCTCCAGGAGAGGAGGCTCCTCCTCATCTGATGCATCAGACTGGCGCACCAAAGGCAGAGGCCTCTTTTTTGAGAAGTGGCTCCCCTAATGAAGTAGAGGGTGTTACAACCTTTAATCCACCTGCTACCGATCTAACCAGAGACTGGGCTCAGAGTTAGTGGAAGCTGAAATTCTGGAAAATTACCTCTCTTTGGGGGTTAATTTGGGTCACTCCATTTGAAAAATTCCTTCTTAGATTAACAAAACCATGTGCACTGCAGGGGGGGGGGGGGGGGGCAGATGTAAAATGTGCAGAAAATTAGATTTGGGCGGTTATTTTGTTTCTGTGCAGGGAAAATACTGACTGCTTTATTTGTACACTGCAATATAGATCTCACTTTGAAGTAAAATCTGACCCAAATCTAACTCTCTCTGCACAAGTAACATCTACCCCACATGGTGCACATGGTTTTGTCCATCTATAATTCTGTGACCTTAACACTTGCTCAGGAGATATATCCTTTTGTATCTCCCAATATGTGAGCTGTGTTGAGATATTCTTTAATAAAATACATCTTTAAGAATTGGACTCTGATGCTTTTTGTTCCTGATCGCTGGTTAGAATACACCTTCCACAGAAGGAATTTCCCAGAAGGAGTGAACCAAAATAACCCCCTTTATGAGAGGCTTCTGGTTCTGCAGATAGTTGAACTGTTTACTGATCAGAGTAGTCCACCAGCAGCAGGATGAGAATCAGCATAGCTGGCTCACCACATGTAATGAAACCAGTGGATTGCATTCCCACACTGAGATTCACATTGGATTGAAACTCCTGCCTCTTCCCTGGCTCATCTGGGACTCAGAATGGCTCTACAATTGCAGTGATCATCTCCAGATGAAGGTACAGTTCCATGAAAACCAGCTACCCATCCTGTTCCTCCCTTAGACTTTCATTTACTATGTTCTCTATTCAGCAAGGATCTGAACTCTGGCATTAATAATCCATAATTACACTCTTCCCAGTTCCTGAATTTCTGGATGTCTCATTTTAAAACACAGGGAGCTAGCTCATCCCAAAGAGACATGTTGTCTCTTCCCTTGTAAACTATTTGCATTTCAAAAGAAGGGTCTCATGCTGGGATTTGTTGGGATTTCACACCTACACTGAAGGAATGGCCTCTAACACCTTCCTCAGCCTGCTGGAATAAGTTAAATGACTCTTACTTCAACCATTGAAAAGAAAAGTTTCCTGTAGGAATATATTTGACTATAGCAATATCCAAATAAATGCAAACTCTGTTGCTGAATCACATTCCACTGTAATTTATGGATCACTCAGTATAGAGGAAAAAAAACTGTTCAATCCTCTCTCATCAAATGCAATTCATACTTGCTCTGTCATTGAGGACCCAATGTATTTGTACACCTCCAGCTTTATACTTTCACTCCGCCCACCACGAAAGGCAGTTCCTATTAATCCAGCACAAGCTTCCATCCTTAAATCACTGGGCATTTTTAAGAGAACTCACCGTGGCAGCCGAGGGAATCGAAGCCGTAAACCTCCTATCAACTGTAACCATCTAAGTAACCGGTCATCAGTCTCTCCAATTTCAAATAGGAGACAAATAGAAGCAGTACCCAACAGACGACCATGTGCTTTGAAGTACAGATCTGTAAATTCTCGCTCTGTGAATGACTTCCAAGGTGCCAACACACACTACTTAAAGAAAATTGCAGGCCCTCGGGTATGTCCCATCAGGTCCGTCCTTTGTAATGCCAGATCTATAAAAAACAAGACTGCTACAATTGCTGACCTTATCGAATCGTCAGATATAGCCTGTATTACTGAGACTTGGCTGGATGAAAATGCAGCACCTATCCTGGAAGCTGCAGTTCCAACAAACTACTCTGTTATTCACAACCCCAGACTGGACCGCAGGGGAGGCGGGGTGGCCATCTGCTTTAAAAAAGAACTAAAACTTAGGGTCTGCCCAATGGAAATGACTCACTCATTTGAGTGCATTGTTGCCCGGAGTTCTGCACAATTAGGTTTCAGAGTACTTCTCATCTATCGCCCCCCTGGAGATGGAAAGACATTTCTACAAGAGTTTGCAGATATTGTTGCTGGGCTAGTTCTGGAGCACCAAAGATGGCTCATCCTCGGGGATTTCAATGCATGGGTCGATGATGAGCTTTCACGCCTTGGCCAAGATCTCATGTGCACAATGAATGCTCTCGGGCTCACTCAAGTCATCCCCTCTGCTACACATAAAAGTGGCCACACTCTTGATCTTGTCTTCCAGATTGGACTAGAAGTATCTGACCTAAAGATAAACCCAGTCACATGGTCAGACCACCACTCAATATGGTTCTCAGTCGCAACCCCTCAAAATAGATCTGTGCCCATGGAATTGACCAAATATCGCCCAAGGAGGGCTATGACTCCTCAGGCCATGGCAGCTAACTTGAACCTCTCAGCAGTGATGGGGACCTGTAAAGATCCATGTTCCCTAGTCCATTTTTATAACAGGGCTGTGACAGAGGCACTGGATACTATAGCCCCATTGTGTATTCGACCCTGCAAACCACACCATCAAGCTCCCTGGTTTGACAACAGTATTCGTGATCTCAAGAAAAGGGGTCGTATACTTGAAAGACGATGGAGGAAGACAAACCTGGCAGAGGATAAATTAAATCTAATCAAACACATTGGAATATACCAATCAACAATCACCCGCAAGAAAACAGTGTTCCTTTCAAATGAGATCATGACAGCAAAAAATAGGCCCGCTCAGCTTTTCCGTACAGTGGAGATGCTTTGCAAACCAGCATGCCTGCAGCCTGATGTAACCCTCTCGCAGTCAAGATGCAATGAGTTTGCTAAATTCTTTGCAGATAAAGTATCTATCATCCGGGCTGGAATCCCCACAGTGACACCAAAGGAGTTCCAACAGACCAAGCCTACCAGTTTAAGACACTTGCCTTCATGGGACATCTTTGACCAAGTGGATGTACAATACATTGCTGGAATTTCCAGACTGTTGCGTCCCTCCTCCTGTGATCTGGACCCTGCCCCATCCAAGCTTCTTTTAGGGTGTATGGAAATAATCGGCCCTGCATTTGCAAAAATAGTTCAATGCTCTTTGCAGACAGGCGTTTTTCCCGAACCACTAAAGGAAGCAATAGTCAGACCACTTCTTAAAAAATCTAATTTAGACCCTGACTGCACGACCAACTACAGGCCAGTATCAAATCTTCCTTTTCTAGGAAAGGTTATTGAGAAAGTGGTTGCAACTCAACTAGAGACCCACCTGTTAACCCATGACATTTATGATCCATTCCAGTCAGGATTCAGGAGAAGACATAGCACAGAAACAGCTCTGGTATGTGTGCTCAATGATCTTCTAAATGCAAGGGATAGAGGAGACTGTTCAATCCTAATCCTTCTGGACCTCTCTGCAGCATTTGACACCATTGACCATGGGATTCTAATTGAGCGCCTGAAGAATTTCTGTGGCCTGGGTGGCACAGTCCTTAGCTGGTTCAAATCATTTCTCGCTGGCAGGTCACAGAGTTGCATCGGGAGTATACTCTTCACCACCAGTGCCGTTGTCTTGTGGTGTCCCACAGGGCTCTATACTATCTCCCATGCTTTTTGCAGTATACATGCTTCCACTTGGTGACATAATCAGACGTCACGGCCTGGTCTACCACTGCTATGCAGATGATACCCAACTGTACCTGTCCTTTGCTCCAGGCACCGTTAACACAATAACAACCTTAAATGGCTGCCTAGCTGAGCTCCAGGAGTGGATAAGTGCCAGTTGGCTGAGACTGAACCCAGATAAAACAGAAGTCCTGATGATAAATCACAGGACAAGACGGCAGCATAGCCAACTGACAGGTCTTAAGCTGGGGGGCACAGCACTAAAAAACTCTGATCATGTGCAGAATCTTGGTGTTGTCCTGGATTATGGCCTGACACTTAAACATCAGGTGTCAGCCACAATCAAATCCTCATTCTTTCATCTGAGAAACATAGCCAGAATCAAGCATTTAATTCCCTCAGAAGACCTTCCTAAAGTCATACATGCATTTATATCATCACGACTAGACTACTGCAATGCTCTCTACCTGGGTCTTCCAGCAAAAGAATTGCACCGCTTGCAGCTGGTACAAAATGCAGCCGCCAGACTATTAACTAACCAGCCCCGCTCCTGCCACATAACTCCCATTCTCTACGCCCTTCACTGGCTACCTGTAAAATGGCGAATCGTTTTCAAGATTGGCTTACTCACTTTCAAGGCCCTACATGACCAGGGCCCAAGGTACCTGCAGCAGCTGCTGATCCCTTACTGTCCTACTCGATTACTACGATCCACTGAAGAAGGACTACTAACAGTACCCAGAATCTCCCTGAATTCATCTGGGGGTCGAGCTTTCAACTTTGCTGCTCCAACTCTGTGGAACTCTCTCCCTCGCACAGTGCGAGAAGCGCCCACTATAGAATCCTTTAAAAATAGACTAAAGACATACTTATTTACTCAAGCATTTCACTGACATCTACTGTTAAGCTTGTTTTGTATTTAGAGCTGTAAAGACAATGTGTGAAGCACTTTGAGTCCTATTGGGAGAAAAGTGCTATATAAATATCATTATTATTATTATTATTATCATTAAAGATGGCCACCGGCACTCTGATGCGTCAGGGCTGCTGGGAAGCAGGAGCGTGGCCACCAGAGTCTAGCTTCGCCCCTTAAAGGGGCACCTTTTTTAAATGGCGTTTTTCTATTACTGACCAGCTTTTTAACACAGGGTATCCCCGCTAACCGGGTGACCTGCTCATACTAACAAACTACAACGCTGCTGGCGCAGTCAAAGCTTGGGTCTGCACGGTGCGCTGTGGGCAGCGGCATTCAGTAATCCCAGAGACACTGGTCGGAGACCCCTGCGCAAACCGTAGTGGTGGAAGGGTCTCCCCAGCAGCTTCCCCAGTGTAGACAGGCAGAGCAGCCACTAAACCGTTCTCCTCTTGCTTCTAGAAGAATCTCTAACTAAATAACATTGCCTCACAGGAGAAGCCAAAAACATGACCAGCTCCCGCAGGAACTAAAACGAAGACGGAGTTGGGGAGGGGTATAAATGGGAGGAGCCAACACACTGCTCAAAGTCTGTGTCAGCTCCCAGTTATTACACTCACTTCTATACACACTGTAAATTCTACATTCCAGTGTCCCCTGTTAATTCGGAGAAATGGATTTAACGTTGAGTACCAAAATCCTGTTATTGCAAACTTTTGCTTTATGATACACTAAGCAAGTACGGTGGTTCATGGCTCAAGCAAAGTAGACTGTTTATAGAAAAAGTATACCTTTTTTATATACATATAATAATAATAATATACAACCCACTCCTATATGAATGCCTAACTGTAATGCAATGATTTATAGTTGAATAAATCTACCATGTTTACAGAACTTCAAACTGATGAAGATTGGCAACCAATTAGAAGGTGGCTTGAAAGGCTATAGTCAGACAATTGGCTACAGACCCATTACATATCAGTGCTGGGTTGGGAGAAATCATTCCAATCATAATTAGTAGCACAGTGACTATTACTGTTGTCTCAAAACCTTGGGGTCAAGAGTCCAATTTCGAATAAGAGTGCTCCTATCTGGGCTGCATTTGCATGCGTTTCCTCCAGGGGCTCCCACAGTCTATAAACATTTTGGGCATAACGCATGTATTCATTATTGGTGGCTCTAGATCATGTGAGCAGCCAATGCTTTTTGGCTTGCATGAATGAAGATAGCAAGACTGCTTCTTTTGCAAAAGGGTAGCAGTGTGTTAAGGTTTTCTCAGGTCTTTAGTAGCCTTTGCCAAATTAAATCTTTGAATTCTATGAAAGTAAACTTTTATTGGAGTTTGAGAAGACCGTTTAAGGTGCTTACAGTAATAGAACTTTTTGGCTCATGTTTACGGTTCACGAGACACAAGGTCTATGAGCCTCTTGCTTCTGGTTATCACCACCACTGACCATGTAGACCCCTTAAGAAATACTATTAGATTCTTATAATAATTGATCGCACAATTGGTGTGTGAAAAAGTTACCCTGGGTTGTGTAATTCTTTCCTTTAGCACAATTGTAAGCTTAAACAATTTATACCTGAGGATCAATTATTTGCTGGACAGTTGAAGCTTGATTATATTTATACGTGATCAGCCAAGGGAGCATAGATTTAACTTTGACAGGTCTATCTAGTGCCAGTACAAATACTCATCATTTTTAAGAATTGCAATAGAAGGATACATGTTGAATACAAAATATCTGGGTGCATTCTTCAATACTCAAAATTATGAAGGATGGTAATCTTCTCAGCCTATGCCCACTAAATGAAGACCCCTCCAACAGTGGCGTAGCTACTTATAATGCGCGCCCCCCCCGCCCCCACTCCTCGGCAGCCCCCCCCCCCCCCATGCCCATACCTGCCCACCCGCTGCTGTCTGCGGTACCTGCCTGCCGTGCCGTCACGGTCCCGTAGCGCTGGCTCCTGCTGCTAATAATGAAATGTGACTCTTAGAAAATGGCTGCCCCCATACTGCAGACAGAAAACTGTCTGCAGTATGGGGCAGCCATTTTCTAAGTGTCCGTTTTTATTATAGAAGCAGGAGCCAGTGCTAGGAGAGACGGGACTGTGACGGCACTGCAGTCACGGCACGGCAGGCAGGTACCACAGACAGCAGCGGGTAACTATAGCCCAGCAGACCCCCGGCGCCCAAACTTGCTCTGCGCCTCCCCGCCACCGCGGGGGCTGCGGAGCTATAATTACGCCACTGCCCTCCAAATGTACAGTAAGATTTATATGCATGACCCATAAGCATGTAATATCAGCTATTACTACCTGTTTGTACTGACAGACCAGTACATGGTGCAAGGAATCTGTTTGAAATCAGGCATTATCTATACATACAATAACTACAGATAAAGCCAGGTTTATTCATCCTGGGGTGCACCAAAACTTTCTGTCTCAAAACTCCATTTGACAAGAATGGGACATATATGCGAGTTAAGGTGCCCATACACGTTACAATTATTGGTACTTGTGGAGTATCACGGCTCCCATCGTATGGCATCGTATGCCATATGTAGTGGCATACGATGGCATACGATGCGATGCGATGTTTTACCGATTTTTTAGCATTTTTGCTCAAAAATCGTATGCCATCGCATGGCATCGTATGCCATATGTAGTGGCATACGATGCGATACGATGTTTTACCGATTTTTAAGCAAAAATGGTCAAAAATCTGTAAAACATCGCATGGCATTGTATGCCATCGATGCGATACGATGTTTTACCGATTTTTGAGCCATTTTAGCTCAAAAATCGTATGCGATCGCATTGGATGCCATACGATGGCATCCGATGCGATGGCACCCGATTTTGCACTGAAATGCATCAGAATGCATTGAAATGTGTATTAAAGTAGTGAAATGCCCCCAAATGCCATTTTTCATAGTGCACCACCCCCACTATCAACGTCAACCCGAAGCGTGGCGAGCGCAGCGAGCCCGCGAGGGGCGGCGGTACGCGTCCTACGACCTTTTCATACCCCCACTATCCACGTCGGCGTGGAGTTGAGAATAGAATAGTGTGGCGAGCGCAGCGAGCCACCAAGCCCGAAGCGTGGCGAGCGCAGCGAGGGGACGCTGATACCTGTAAAGCCCGCGAGGAGACGCGTATAGCTGTGAAGGTATCCGCGGCCGCTCGCCACGCTTCGGGCTCGGTGGCTCGCCACACTATTCTATTCTCAACTCCACGCCGACGTGGATAGTGGGGGTATGAAAAGGTCGTAGGACGCGTACCGCCGCCCCTCGCGGGCTCGCTGCGCTCGCCACGCTTCGGGTTGACGTTGATAGTGGGGGTGGTGCACTATGAAAAATGGCATTTGGGGGCATTTCACTACTTTAATACACATTTCAATGCATTCTGATGCATTTCAGTGCAAAATCGGTTGCCATCGCATCGGATGGCATCGTATGGCATCCAATGCGATCGCATACGATTTTTGAGCTAAAATGGCTCAAAAATCGGTAAAACATCGTATTGCATCGATAGCATACAATGCCATGCGATGTTTTACCGATTTTTCACCATTTTTGCTCAAAAATCGGTAAAACATCGTATCGCATCGTATGACATCGTATGCCACTACATATGGTATACGATGTTATCCGATGTTTTACCGATTTTTGACCATTTTTGCTCAAAAATCGGTAAAACATCGTATCGCATCGTATGACATCGTATGCCACTACATATGGCATACGATGTTATGCGATGGCATACGATTTTTGAGCTAAAATAGTCAAAAATCGGTAAAACATCGCATCGTATGCCATCGTATGCCACATGCGATGCGATGCGATGCGATGCGATTTTTAGCATACGATCTGCATACGATGCAGGTCGTGGGAGCCGTGATACTCCACAAGTCAGTGGCAAACGCAGGATTTTCAGAAGGGGGTTTCCAGAGGGGCGGAGGAAAGCACGGAGATGGACACTTAGGTGACCCAGTATATGCCGGGTCAGTTAAAGTATTATAGATAGACCAAATGTATATAAATTATATATATATATATATATATATATATATATATATATATATATATATATATATATATATATATATATATATATATATATATATATATATATATATATATATATATATATATATATATATATATATATATACACACACATACATACATACATACAGGGGCGTCAACAGCAGTGTATGACCCCTGGGCATAGCAATGTGTTGGGGCCCCTACCGATCCTCCAGCGGTAGGGGTGGGGGAAGATTTGATGTCCTGCGGGTGGTAGGGGGTATTATATCAACTGCTCAGCATGTAGGGCCTGGATCAGTAATTTCCACTAATAACCCCTTTACTGCACAGATGGTGGGAGAAGGGGGCATTGGGCTGAATAAAGGGGCTCTGATATATAACTTCCAGGGTGGTAGAGGATGTTTAATATGCAGAGGAGGGGTGTATAGTGGAGTGGGCTCATCATTCATAATTTTCTGGTGGGAGGACAGCTTGCTTGACTGCAGATATCTCCAGTTCCCAGAAATAGATTTCTTAGATTGGAATGGAAAAACTAGAGAATCCCACCTACCAAATGGTATTGGGGACTAGGGGATCAGAGTTCAGGAGGCAGAGCAATCTGCCAACGAGTATATAAAACTACATACCAGGTGTGTGGAGCTGGAGCAGTAACCAGCTGCTGGAAGGCTGATATCTCTGGTTTTGGGAACAGTAGAGACAAGCTACTTATGTCCCTCAAAGTGGGAGAGTCCCAGCTTTTGCAATATACCCTCAGAAAAATGCTAAGTCAGACAAATATATCTGACAGGGAATAACAATTAACAGGCTTGGATGGGGACCACTGCTTTGAAGTCAGATATCTCCGGTTCCCAAAGGCCGATTTTTACAATTCTTATATCTGTGGAAAGAGGGGACCCTCAGCTTTCAGCTGAGGGTCCTTAGACTCCTGGGGGGGTTTCTGGGTACTCAGAAACCCCCCTGCGTGCGCTACTGCCACAAGTACCCAATATCGCATCTCATCCGATCTCGGTTTTGCAATGAGATCAGAGGAGATGAGATCTAGTACAAAAAGTATGTGCAGCACATACTTTTTGTACTAGATCTCATCTCATCTGATCTCATCACAAAACCGAGATGCGATGAGATGCGATGCGATATTGTATACAATATTGTATACAATAATTGTAACGTGTATGGGCACCTTGAGATGCTCACATAATGAGACTGAACGCCGGCCGTATGAACAACTGCCACTCCATCTGTATGGATCATCTCTGCATATTCCACAAATATGCAAAAATACCTATACAAAACTTTTTTGAATTTCAGCGCTCCGTTACAGACACTGGTCCACTGAATTGTTAAAGAGCCATAGTCCAATTTTTTTTTTGGGGTGATAACTTTAATAGGAGAAAAGCATAACCTTTTCTCCTTTTAATTTTCTTAAAGCCATACAGCATGTGTCCACAAAAACAATTTAGGACAGCTTCTTTACTAAATCAATATTTAGCATTTAAATTTCCTTTTTATAGACTTAAACAAAAAAAGCAAAAACATATGTAAATTGCAGGGGCGTATTAAGAGAAGAGGAGGCCCATGTGCAGCTTCCTCTGGCCGGGCTCCCTCCTCTCTGCAAGGAGTAGCAGGGTCTGAGCACTAGAGCTACTACGCATGCGAGATCTCTGGAAAAAGGAACGGTGGCCATATTTTCAGATATTTCCGCACCAGTGTGGGCTTCATTGCAAATAAGCAAATCGCCGGAAAAATGACATGGCAGTAATTCTTCCAGCAATTTTTGCAGGGATGCTGCCTCCATTGCTGGACTCCTGAGTCTATGTATTTAAAATATAGGTGCGTGTGCAGTGTGGACCCCCCTGGGTTTTAGGATCCATGTGCACTGTGCATACTGTACCCATTATAAATATGACACTGTACATCCACGATATCTGAACATTTTTTTGTGAGGCTCTGAAAACGAATGATTTATAGGCTGTTATAACTTTAGTGCTTTAGTACAAGGAAACCTACTGCTGAATGGGTGTGGTATAGGGTTGAGACACCGCAATGTGCACATCACAGCATTGCACGTTTTGGAGGCTTTGGCTATGTTCACATGTCCAAAAAAATATTTATATATATTTTTATTGTATATTTGTAAAACCGATATTAAAATGCACTTTAGCACTATTTCTGCAAGGTGATGATTTGAATACATGTCCCCTCTAGATCTACGCTGCATTAAAAAGCAAAAAAAACAACTTACTTGTATTTGTCTATCGGATGAGGCTGTACAATGGGTCCAGCAGTTCCATAAATTTCTTGCTGACGGCGGATGTTTCGTGGAGGCTTGGCTGCACCATGAATATAAGCCAGTTTTACCTGCCGGCCTGCAATCCCAAATTACATAATTAGACTTCCAAAATCACTATTATTTTATTTAATAATCAAAATTTGGTACTTATGTAGTATCTGGACGCCCGATTATCGCATCGCATCCGACCAAATCGCATGCGATGCGATGGACCCAATTTTCCATAGGATTCTATGGGAAAAAGGATCCTTTTCATTTCCCCACTATCCAACTACGCATGGAGTTGGATATAAACCTGTAGCGAGCCACCGAGCCCGAAGCGTGGCGAGCGCAGCGAGCCCCGCGAGGGGACGCGGATTCGTTAAAAAGTATTCCGCATGCGCTCGCTATATCCAACTCCATGCGTAGTTGGATAATGGGGAAATGAAAAGGACCCTTTTTCCCATAGAATGCCATGTTAAAATGGACTCAGTCCATTTTAACATTGAATCCTATGAAAAAAGCGGGTCCATCGCATCGCATGCGATTTGGTCAGATGTGATGCGATAATTAGGTGTCCAGATACTACATAAGTACCCAAAATGTATTTATGATTTGTCAATTTACATACATTTTGGCCCTTATTCTGGTTCACTTTGAAAATCGAATTCCTTCTCAAATGGACAAAACCATGTGCACTGCAGGGGTGCAGATGTAATATGTGCAGAGAGAATTAGATTTGGGCAAGTTATTTTCTTTCTGTGCAGGGAAAATACTGACTGCTTTCTTTTTTTTTACACTAACATAGATCTCACTTTGAAGTACCCCCCCCCCCATCCAAATCTAATTCTCATTTAAAATATGCCCCTCCCCCCCACTCCCTGCAGCGCACATAGTTTTGTCCATTTGAGAAGGAATTTGCCTTTGCAAGTGAACCAAAATAAGGGCCTTTGTGTCTTTATTGATTACCAGTTATTTATATAGCACACACATATTCTGCTTTATAGAGAGAATATATGAACATTCACATCAGTCCCTGCCTCAGTAGAGTTTATAACCTATATTCCCTACCACATGTACACGTACACAGCCATTTTAGGGTTCATTTTTGTTGAGAGCCAATTAACCTGCCAATATATTTTTGGGTTGTGGGAGGAAACCGGAGTACCCCAAGGAAATCCACGCAAGTACAGGGAGAATATAGGTCCCAGGAGGGCATTGCGCGAGTTACCAGGCGCGCTGGCCCTCCACCGGCGCGCGCACACTCTCGCGCAATGCACTCCTGGGACCGCTGGAGACAACGGAGAGGATGCTGAAGGCCTGCCGTGGACGCCGGGTATAAGTATAAAAAAAAGGGTTTTTTTGGGGGGGGGGGGGTAAAAAATATAAAAAATTTGAATGAATCAAAAAAAAATAAAAAAAACACCACGGTTTTTGGAATAGCAAAGCGGGCATATTAATTCGCAAGGTGGGATTTCAATCTAGCAGGGCAGCAGCTTTACTGAACGCTGCAATCAGGTCTGAATTAGCACCAATGTACGAGACAGCAAGTGCATTACATTTAAAATCAATATTTTCCTTTGACAGCTGTTTTCCTAAGTATGCCTGGATGCACTGAAGTGATGGTGCAGCTCAGCTGCATATCTGTTATGTTCTGCTGTCCATTTAGCGAATCATTTGTCAATTTGCAGGCAGCCTAAGACAGAGTTTTCTATTTCTGAATGTGAGCGGGGCCCCTACTGATATTTTAATGCTTTAGAAAAACCACAAAATGAAAAGCTACAAGCATACAAACCTTTTGGTTTTCCAGAATGAGCAGAGCTTATATTATGTGTGATCATTCTCAACTTTTTCTCTCTCTCACTAAAAACTCTTAAATACATCTCTCGCCAAGACTCATATTCCAAGAGCCGATGACCTTTAAAATCTCGGTCACAGTGCTTTTTCCACAGGTGATTGGAGTCCTCAATAAATGTCTTTCGTACAAAAGAAAATAGGTTAGCTATATGTTAACAGTATTTTATACAGCATGGCAAAACAATGTATATTAGCCAAGCCTTATCGAATATGTGCTGCATTACCATTACTTGACTATGTAAAATGCAATGGCGACTTTCTATCATACCGGATTATATTCTTCAATTCGATTCAACTGCTCTGGAGTACAGCGCTCAAGAACTGGCTTAAGGATTTCAAAAGGTACACCCCCAACTTCTTGGATGGCTACAAAGCAAATGAAACAGGTGCACTTAAAAGTTTAATAGTTCAATCCATACAGACAGAATTGCTTAGGAGCCCAAAATTTGTAGAAAGGTCAAAAGCTATGGACAGATAGAGTGACCGATACAAACAAACATATGTTATATTATTAATGTGGTGTTGTAGATGGCAGGACCAATGGATAGTGAAAGGTTTAAGTAGATACTGCAAAATACGTTTACATTTTATAGTAGACTACAAAAAGTTAAGTTCACCTTTTAGCAGGTCAATGATACCTATCACCAGAACAAAGAAACATTGGACACACCCACTACTCAAGGATGTGGGCGGGATATATTCAATTGAGATTTGTATATTAATTCATACTTCATTGTACTGTATACCATTTATATAATGGCTATGAAAAATAAGTGTCCCAATACAATTAAACTTCTCAGTGATATTCAGAATATGTCATGATGAGCTTCTGTATACTTTAAATTTTTACATTTTATTGACTAAATAGTCTCCACATATTACATACTAGATTACACAGTTATATTCTTTCCTATAGCAGATAATGTAACATTGGCTTAACATTTACTATCATACTTACAGTCTATATTATTCTGAAGAACACGGATACATTGTGCGTATAGTGTCAGCATCTTTGGAAGGTAAATTATTTTAGAACCAGAGTAGACCAACATTTTTGAATTCAGACGGCGCCCAGTAAAACCATTCGACTCCGAGCTCACTTCAGGCAAGGGCTCCGGAACATTTGCTGTATTTAAACAAAAAAAAAATGATATGTACACACACCGTATATAATACGAAAAAAAATTCTGGTTCTACACTGCTGAAAAAAACCCACACTATATTAAGCTAGGGAGATGCATTGCTAACTAGGTGGGACCCATGATATACATAGTTTGCCATGTAACACACAGTAGCTGGTGAGAAATAATTAGGTGTAGCATTAATATTTATCTACACAAGCCGTGATGTGGTCCTGTCCTTTTTTTGAAACATATACAAATTCTATGGTGGAATATTACACAGAAAGGTAGAATTTGACAGCAAATAAGGACCAAGTGGTGTCACTAGGGGGTTGAGGGCCATGGGTTTAAACGCTCTGAGGGGGTGACATCAAAGTGCGCAGTGGCAGGAGCTGGGTGCTGCATGGTAGCATTATGTGCAACACCAAGCTCCTCTCTGTATGTACAGTAGGAGCACACATGCACAGCCACAGCACTCCCTTCAGTTTGCCGGAGCCTGGCCAACCTGTCGGTGCCCATACATGTGCTGTCCATCTCTGCAGGTGATAGAGACACGCAGGGCCTCTCGTCGCCATCGTCCAGGACTGCGTTTCGCTGTAGCCCAGGGCCATACACACAGAGTGAAACATGCGTAATTTCTTAGCAATCTGGTCAAATAACTTAGAAATGGGGTTAAATAAAAAAAAAATCACCCCATTTCTATGCCCCTTTACTTCAGGAGTGCTGTACTGAGGACTCAATGGGTTGTGGAGACCTGGCATTGCCAATCATTAATTACATTCATGGTCATAACTAGATGTATGAGAAGCACTGACACCAAATTGCAGTGAGCTTTAGGTGTGTGATTCGAGTACGTGTGTACCAGATAGTGTTCATTTTAGCACCCGTCATCTTTGAAAAACCATGCAGTTCCTGCTCCCTGCCTGGGGTGTCACGGTGTTCTGTGGTGTTTCTAGCACAGGTCTGGTTTGCATATCAGTGCTGATATACAGACCACACTGTGCTAGAAGCACTACAGCAGAGTTTAAAAGATGGGGGTGCTAAAATGAACACTACCAGATATAAGTATTGATTGAAAGAGGGGGTCCCAAGCCATTACCTTGATTGATCGGTGCACTAGAAGCTCAAATGTGGCTACACTGTGCATGATTCTCCCCTCACTTGCTCTGGAGAGTAGAGCAAAGTCCTGAGCAAATGGACCCCTATCCCACCCGCTGCCAGTCAACACAGCATCTACAGGTCAGGGGAAAAGCTGTGGGCTCTCTTAAAAAGTCTGCTTTACAGCCATATAATGAAATGAACTATAAATCAACCCTCCTTACCTCTGCATTCACTTAGATGAGGTGGCGAAAGCAAGAGAGCGTAATCTGGTAAAATTTTAGGAAGTGGGACATTAAGTAAATCTTCAAGACAAGTTTTCTTGACCTGAAAATAAATCAGTAAAAACTCACAGAACATTCCCACATACCTGTTGCTGTAGGTTTCAAGGATTAATTTACATATAGACAAAATGGAGAGATTCACTTTTTTATATAGGTTTTATACAAACTTTCTGTTTACTAATCTAGCAGAATGTTCTTTATGCAGATGCAATTGTGTAATGCTCATGTGGTATAAATACTTAGATCACTGGCCAGATATAATGCAGCTGTGAAGGATGCCAGCCAAACTCAGGGGTAGATGTACAGATGGAGCCAATTTAATCTTTCCCACCAGCCGTCGAAAGGGGGCGCTCGCGTGCCCCGTTCCGATGGAGCTCCCCCCGGGTCCCCGCCACCTGTCCCCATTCCCCCTAACCCTGCCCTTCTCCCAGAAGTGGAGATTGGGAGGGTCCTGCCTCCCAGCCATCGAGAGACTGGGACACACGTGCGTGATGCACGTGCGTCCCAGTCTGATGGAGTCCCTCTCCGCCGAAGTGATAAAGTGCCTGGTACTTTATCACCGGCCAATCAGCTCCTAACTGTTAAGTTACATGCTGGGTTTAAAAAGGGACAGTTATTAGATGATTGGCCAGTGATAAAGTACCAGGCACTTTATCGCTTCTCCTCCCTTTTCACTGCTACATACATCTACACCACAGAGGTTTTTATAAAGGGGCATTTACTATGCATGGTTTTGCTTTGTTAATGACTGTCCCTTTAGAACAGGGATGGGAAACCTTTGGAACTCCTGCTAGTGTGTAACTACACATCCCAGCATGCCCTGCTAATGTTTTTTTATTTGGCCATGCTAAAACTTGTTACAGGGCATGTTGGGATGCATAGTTCAACAACAGCTGGAGGGTCAAAGGCTCCCCTTCCCTGCTTTAAAAAACCTCCACTGCATTACATCTAGCCCCATATTTTATGTGAAGTAATTTTATTTCAAATTATAAGTGTAATCTAGGTGGAAAGCACTATCGAGAAATAATGAAAGTCTTTCGGTGTGATGTGGCTGTGATATGCATTTGTCAAGAAAACCCAGATAACCAAAAGTTAAAAAAAAGCCCACACACACACACACACACACACTTTTAAGCTTAAAGTAGCTCTGTTATGCCGTTTGAGCTGCTATCAGCTCAATAGCCACCCAATGTGTAAGAGCCAGCAAAAAGTGCTGAGTGTTGATGCACACTCCCACATCAGTGCTGGTCGCCGCCGCTCATCTGCTGGTATTACCAGGGTGGACGGCTTTCCATAGCCTCCTGTGATGGAAATTCACCCACCCCTGGGAAAAATCACGTGCAGAGGCGAAAAATCGCTCAGTGTATATTAGAGATGTGCAGGCTCTCTCTAGTGTATATGCACTGAGCACTTTCAGCCCAGCTATTTTCTGCATACACGCAGGCTCTCTGAGCAAAACAAAGCAGATACCAAAACTAATAAGATCAACTTTACTAAGATGTTTTCTGTGAATATGTAATAATGATTATAGGCAGGTACACACTGGATCAACTGCCAATCGTTCTGACTTTACTGATGGTATCTCAAGCTCAAAAATGAAATTCTACATTGATATTTTACATTGTTTGGACACTAGTGATATATTGTTGGGTACTTGTGTAGTATCACGGCTCCCACGATGGGTATCGTACAGCGAAAAATCGCATTGCATGCAATGTGATGCGATGTCATTTTTCACAGAAATCATGGACATGTGTTAAAATCATGTAAAATGCACCCTAAATGTCATTTTTCACACTGTACCACCCCCACTATCAACGCCAACCCGAAGCGTGCCGAGCGCAGCAAGCCCGCGAGGGGCGGCGGTACGCGTCCTACGACCTTTTCATACCCCCACTATCCACGTCGGTGTGGAGTTGAGAATAGAAAGTGTGGCGAGCGCAGCGAGCCACTGAGCCCGAAGCGTGGCGAGCGCAGCAAGCCCCGCGAGAGGACACGGATACCTGTATAGCCCGCGAGGGGGCACGGATACCTGTGAAGGTATCCGCTGCGCTCGCCACACTTTCTATTCTCAACTCCACGCCGACGTGGATAGTGGGGGTATGAAAAGGTCGTAGGACGCGTACCGCCGCCGCTCGCCACACTTCGGGTTGGCGTTGATAGTGGGGGTGGTACAGTGCGAAAAATGACATTTGGGGTGCATTTCACATGTTTGCTACTAATTTAAATGCATTGGGATGCATTTGTGATCAAAATCGCATGCCATCGCATCGATTTTTATCACAAATGCATAAAAAACCCCGGTAAAATCGCATCGCATGCCACTACATATGGCATGCGATGGGAGCCGTGAAGGTATACAAGTACCTATTGTTGTTCCTGTAACACAGCCTTCAGGCCACAAAGGGGACATCAAATTGGTCCGAATTATCAATTGTTGTCTGGTTTGGCATACAAGCAGCATGATAGGCACCAATCGCTAGCAACATCACTGGGCTGGATATGCAGCACATCAAAGCTGATGTCATTGCATGTAAGCGTGAGAACGCACATATTGAACTTACACACTGACAGATATAGGGAATATGCCACTCTGATCTTCCGGACGATATATCACTAAGGGTAGTATTCAATGCCGGGGGCGAGCGATGACAGCGAGCAGGGCTGCCTAGATTAAAACAAGCTACATATATTAAAATACAACCAGAAAGAATTAAGTGACCCGAGGGCCACTTCGTAGCGCTAGTCGTGCCAGATCTCCAATCCCAGCTAACCAAGCTTTTACTATATGTTTATTGTTGTTTGTCTTGTCTGTCTGTCATATTGTGCACATGAATTGTATGGGGGGGATTATATATTGTTATGTTATGTTATGTTGTTTTAATAAAATGCTTTATATTTTTTGCTAAAAACTTGGTCATTTATTACTGAGCAGATCAGCGCTTCTTAAAGTGACAGACGCTATTTTTAGTGTCTGCCACTTATCCTCCATATATATTAAAATAGCCACCAAGCAGGCCTCTTAAGGTTAGCAGAGGAAATATAATGGACTTAAAATGGAGTGAGACATAAGTTTAAGTCCTGTAGGGTGTAGGTTACATAATTCAAGGGAATACATGTGCAAACCTCTTCACATATATCAAGATGGCTTTCCAAAAGATCTACAGATCTTTCACACAACCTAGTCTCGAGTCCACTCTCCCTACCTGCTGTGTCATGCCTTGGCCATCCCAGCCTTGCTTGTTACACCTCATGTCAACTGTGTCTCCCTTCCCTATAGATTGTACGTTCCTTGGAGCATGGCCTTCTTCCCTCCTGTTCTCAAAGTCCTCTTCTCTTGCATTTCAATTACAGCTTTCTTACTCATCAACCGCAACTCCTCTCACTCAATCATGCTTCCTCCAACGGCAGCCCGTCCCTAGTAGTTTGAGGACTAATCCTTTGCATACTAACATCTTGGATGTATTGTGTACAAAAAATTGTGGTGCTAATTGTTGCCTGTGCTCTTTTTTCGTTTTTCAGTTACTGTACTGTTAAGTTCTGTGTACCCTGTGTTCTAATACATACAGTGCGGCAAACCACTTGTGTCGCCTTATACATAAAACATAGTAATACTGTAATAATAATAATACTATAGGTAGTGATGATAAGTCTTTATGACATCATTAGATGTCATTAGATAAACAAAATGGGGTTAGAATGGCTTATGAGGTGCTATTTGACTTCAGTTTAGAGGGGCTGAGATTCTGTGACAGCAAGATGTAATTTATTGGCCAAATAGTTTAACTTTTGACTGAACATTGAATATTGGTAACATTTATTTTTGAACTTTATATAAGAGACTGCCAAAAACACAGCGTATAAATGATTGGGTGTATGTTATTTAGGCCAGCCTTTACACTTAAGTCTGTGTATAATGCACTAGCCTTAAAGGAGCCTGGTTAGATTCCAAGTATAAATATTACTTCAGCAAACACATGGAGGAGGATTAGATAGTCCCAAACCCATGAAATTAAAACGAACACACATAATAAGAATGAAAGAATGAGGTGTTTAACGGAGTTGTTCAGTCTACAGCTAAAGGAAAAGCTAAATTTAAAAGTTTTAATTATAACAAAGGAAAAAAGGTTCTTATCTAAACAGGGATCCAGCAAGAAGAAACTTCATCTTTCATCACACTCAGAATAATGACCATTTAAACCCACCTCTGCCACATGATCCTCAGTCTTTTCTGAGCTACTTTGGCTTACAGATTTGATTAGTTCTGCATTATTAGCATATTGCTTGCACACTTGTGTCTTTCTTGGAGATTCATTGACTGACTTTAATTTCCTTTTTCTTTTGCTTGAAACTTTGTCATAATTGAGATATGACTCAAAGGACATTGTGGGAGCCTCAAACTCCTCAGTTGACAATGTGGGTTCTGTTTTTTTGTCAACACTTTGCTTAACATTGCTCGGACGTGCAGCATCCTTTTTATTACGTTTGTTATGCTGTGAAGGCTTGCTTTCATCCTTTGCAGAGCACTTTGCACTTATTTCAGCATTAGCTAAGGATTTCCCTAACTTCTCCTGAGGCTCAACATTTTTAGACTTTTCTCTTTTTGACTGGGGGTTAGAATGAGATTTTTCAAGTTTATGCTCTTTGTGTCGCATATTTTTCTCAGGGGACTCTTCTTCAGACAGAGGTTTTGTTTCACACATTTTTGAGACTTCCTTTTTATTGGTCTCCTTCCTTTTTTTGTCATCAATTTTAGATTCACGTATATTTCCATTGTACCGGTCTTTAGCTTGTGGAAGCAACTTCTTGTCTTCTACAACATCTTTTAGTTCATGCTTGGATTTTGATTTGTGGTCACTGGAACAAAGTTGTATACAGGTTAAAGTAAAGGGTTTTTCCCTCCACTGTGTAAAAGCGCAAGCATACTGCACAACCAAATTCTAAAAAATATATATGTTTTATTGAACCCTATATTTAAATAATAATTGAACTCTATATTCAAATAACAAATTTGTAAGGATAAACTAAAGATGGGCAGGACCTTTTGCATGTTATAGATCGCATGTGATCTCATCAAGTACTGCTGGAATCTATACGATCCAAAAGATCCTACTCATTACTTGCGATCTAGGGGCACAGGATTTTGGATCTAAAACACCTGCAATGTGCCCAATTTCTTGGCCCAATGCATCAGAATTGGGTGCAATTGAATAAAATTGCACGAGTGTAGGGCAAACTTTGGTGATTTGATTTTGCAAAAACACCCTTAAGTATTTTGATTCGGATTATGATTTCTGTTCGGTTTAAAATAGAAATGCAATAATTGCCCCAAATCAATAAAAAAAAAAAAAAAAAAAGCTAAACTCATGTAAATAAAAAATTCTGAAATCAGAAGAGCTGAACCAGCACTCTTCTAGAGATTTGGACTGGGTTTTGGTTTGGATCCATAAAAATTTGTGTGGATTCAGATTTCTAGAATTATTGAACCACACAACACTAATATAAACACATTCAATAATACACCACTGTTGCCGATATACGTATGGATAAACATACATGGCATTTGTATACAAGTTCAAGTTCTTGCTTCAGTACTCAATAGAAAAACTTGTGTATTATGATGAATAACACTTCAGCCTTCTATGACCTTATGAAAACACTTGGCATGTACTTTGTGCTATTACATAGTGAAAGAGCTTCTTCATAACTGAGAAAATGTTTACAGCAATGGAATACTTAAACAGATGTATTATTCCATTAAAATTACATGTTCCCTGAATAGACCAGACCAGAGTACAAATAAAAAAGCTACAACTTACTGTTCCTTCACCTCAGGAACCAATTTCTTCCACTGAAGAACAATAGATTTAGCAACGTCACCCACTTCACTGTGTTTACGAAAGCCGTTCACGGTTTTTCCAACTCCTGTTTCCTTAAAGATAAACAATAACCATCTACAAATTCATACTCCCATCCACAAAGAATCTTCATCTTAACTCACACGTTGCCCTATTGGAACCCATGGTACCCCTAAGAGTGCAAATCCCATGGCAAATATATTTTTACATATTATGCATACTAAAAAAAAAAGTACTCAACTGTCCCAGATAATTATAACATGCTTAGAACTGATTGCTCAGTAACTGCTACTGTACTTCTTTATAACAATTCTTTAGGTTTGATCCGTCCCCTTTGGGAAATCACAGTGTAATTAGGAAGGTTAATACAGTTTTAATAAGTGTATTATCAGTTATTTATAAAACAGCCAAAGTAGGTGTAGCCCAGTGGTTCCTAAACTGTGTGCTGTGGCACCCTGCAGAGCCTTGGGAGACTTACAGGGGTGCCCCGGATTGGTGGTTCATGACCAATTGAAATTGATGACAAATTGATGACTAATTTAATAGGCATTGTGGAAAAAAACTTCTGAATCTTGTCAATTACCCCATAACTGAGATATATACACAAATTTTCTATTTTAATATTTTGTTTCACAATTTTTGCAATGAGAAACTTTTGGTCTAGGAGTGCCCCAAACAAAAGTCTGATATTCAGGGGCGCAGAGATTAAAAAAATAAATAAAAAAAAGCCTATGAAGATTATGAGGAATAAAAGGAAGCTGGCCTTCATTCGGATACAATATTTGCAAGGTGAAGTTGAAGTTAACGAACAGGAGACAGGAACACAGCTGGAGAAAAAAAGGTGGCCTCTGCTTAATAAGTAGACCCTATAGAGTGAAATGAATAGAAATAAAGTGCATAGAAATAAGCCAGATCAGATCTTAACTTATGATGATATACGTTAAACTACTGTAAAGAACAATAAGTGAAAGAAATAAGATGTAAATGTTTAACTGTTGAAAACAGAAAGCGTATATGACAAATACATGCAAGTGAGGTAAAGTGGCCTGAACTCATGTTCTGAATGTTACATAGATATAAAATGTGTGGTGCGCTATCAACAGCTGCTGGCACAGGGTTGTCAATCCCTATTAAATCGAGGGAGAAAGAAATGTATGCCAGCGCTGGCTGTACCAAAAACGAAAACACGGTTCTCTAAATTAAGAATACAATTTTATTTAATTTCAATATAATAATACTATATAGATAGGTGAATCGTTTTAGACTTAAAATGTCATTGTGCACAATTATAAAATAATATCTCAGGGATACTTTGCGTATTTGTTTTTAGAAATCTTTTTCCATAAATATGGCTGATGAACATTGCTGCATATATTATCCTCCCATTGCTTCTGGTCGATTGGTATCCATGAATATGTGACAATGGAGTCCTAGGTTGCCCTATATTTTCAAGGGCTCATGCTTCCCAACACGACAGTCTTCCTCTATTTGCTGGAATATTAGGGATCAGGCAGATATCCCAAAAAGGTTTGTATCCAGATGATGAAGAGGGATGTCTGTGGGGTGATGGACATGTCACTGGCAGATGGATGGATTGAAACAGCAGTGGTCATGGGTCCTCAAACTGCAGCCATCCAGATGTTGCGAAACTATAAATCCCAGCATGCCTTGCCACAGTTTTGCTATAAGGGAGTGTTAAAACTGTGGCAAGGCATGCTGGGATTTGTAGTTTCACAACATCTGGAGGGCCGCAGTTTGAGGACCCATGGGTTAGATAATCTCAACATGTTTCACCGGAATATGCAACTCCGGCTTCATCAGGAGCAAGTGCAACCACTCGCGTTGAGATTATCTAACCACTGCTGTTTCAATCCATCCATCTGCCAATGATGTGTTAATCACCCCACAGACATCCCTCATCATCATCTGGATACAAACCTTTTTGGGATATCTGCCTGATCCCTAATATTCCAGCAAATAGAGGAAGACTGTCGTGTTGGGAAGCCTGAGCTCTTGAAAATATAGGGCAACCTAGGACTCCATTGTCACATATACCTGGATACCAATCGACCAGAAGCAATGGGATGGTAATATAGGCAGCAATATCTATCAGCCATATTTATGGAAAAAGCTGTCTAAAAACAAATATGGAAATTCGAAAAGAAGAGAAAGAGATGCCAATGTTTAGATGCACACATATGAAAGGCCAATATTCAAAATAAAACTTTACTTTTATTATTATCAGTTTAAAAAAGGTCCCTTTGTTTCCTTTTTTGGGGAACATAAAGGGAGTTCCCTGAGGGTGAAATCAGAATTAAAATTTTAACATTAAAAACATTTACTGTGTATTCATAAAGAGAGGAAAAAAGTGTTATAGTGTTTAAAAATACAGGCCCTGGCTATGCTGATTGTCACCTTGTTTTACCAGATGTGCCCTAATAGGGTTCTGGGGGTTGGTATAGGATGGGTGTAGACAGATGAGTTTCAGGGGTAGTGCGATCGATGTTCCTTTTGTATTTATTTTCCTGACATAAGGTCTAATCTCCCTAGAGGGAATTTTCTCTGACTTGATGGTTCCTGCCTGGACCGACAGTCAACCATAGGCAGTGATCTTTCCACTGAGGGGAATGTATTAGTAGATAACTCTGAAATATTAATGGTGAGCCACTTTATTTCCCAAACAAATTTAAATGTCCCTTGGTGCCTGTCTGAACCGGCCGTCAGCCTAGTCTAAGGTATCTCCTTGTTTGTTGCTTGGGGGGCTTTATTACTAACATATTGGTATTAATACATCATCTGTCTGCACATAGGGTATTCATATACACGTAATTGTGTCCCTATGTTCCTAAGGCCCGTTTGTTCGTGCAGACTTTTTGGGGTATTGCTATTTTGCAAGTTTTTTTTAAAACTGGGGATTAGCCCTTCATATTCAATATAGATAAATGTAATCACGAGTGGTACTCTTCATGCTCCTTATATATTTAGTTTAATGATATGATGTTATTCGTCAGATGAGAGTCATCTCTGTCCTACTGGTTCCTGCCTGGAACGGCAGTCAACCAAGGACAGAGATCTTTCAGCTAATTATTAGTTCCCTTATGGGAATGGTACATGTAGGTCACTTTGTTCTAAATCAGGGCTGGGCAATTGCGGCCCTCCAGATGTTGAGGAACTACACATCCCAGCATGCATTGCATCAGTTTCAGCATGGCCACATAGCAAAACTAATGCAAAGCATCCTGGGATGTGTAGTTCCTCAACATCTGGAGGGCCGCAACTGCCCAGCCCTGTTCTAAATGTTACATGTTCCAAAATAAAATAAGACATTGAGAATACACTAAATTCATTTCTAGAATACATACAATATTACTGCACAGTTACAGAATAAAACAATTAAAAAGTTCCCTGTGATATGCACATACTATATAAGAGCAAGAGAATATGTTAAATACCAGATATTGCAATTTTCATTTCAGTACTCACCACAAGAATATCCAATGAGATGTCAAGTTCCTGTAAGCTTTTGAGAGCCTTGGAAATCTAGAATAGTATAAGACATTCACCATTTATTTATTTTTCCATCAATATATTTTTTTTATTTTTTTCATCAAAGAAAAAGGGATACAGACATGAGGCAAAAAAATAAAGGTACTTATGTAATATCTGGGCTCCCGTTTTTCTTATGAGACCGTGTCCCCTCGCACGCTTCGGGCACGGTGGCTCGCTGCGCTCGCCACACTATATAAAATCAACTCCATGCGTATTTGGATAGTAGGGGTATGAAAAAATGGGGTGCATTTAACATGGGAGCCCAGATAATACATAAGTACCAAAATAAAATAAAAAAGTAGGGGGGGGGGGGGGGTTTGGGGGACAAGAACCGGGGCATGAGATGTACACAGTAATAGCATGCATATGTAAAATATATAACAATAAAGAACACAACAAAATGTCAAAGTGAAAAAGAGCCAGACTAATGAAATATCAAGACATACAGTAGGGAATACACCACCATAGCTAGCATCAAGTAGTAGGGGATTCGTTCAGTCTAAATTGCAAAAGGGGAAGACTTGGAGGGTTGTGTTAGCAGAGCCGCCCCTTCACCATCAGTGATGTATTTATGCCAGGTCTTACATGTCACAAAATAGGGGAAGAGGGAGTAGAATAATATGGGATAAATTCTGTTTCCATTGCAAAAATGAAATTGGATTTTATGAAAGACTTTTATCAACAGGAGGGGGTAAGGGTTGTTTCCATGCTTGGGCTAATGTGGCCCTTGCTGCAATAAACATTTGTCCTAGCAAATATATACATTGGGATGGGACCTCAGGGGGGGAAGAGATGTAATAATGCTATCGTTGGGGCTGGGCTGAGGGAAAGACCCGCGACCTTATTGATCAGCTAAAAAACCTCCATCCAGTAGTCACTGCAGCCCCTCCAGCAATATTTGGAGCAGGAAGGCCAGTAGGTATGTAACAGGCATGAGGTACAATCTGTTAAGCAGCTTGACATGCATTTCCGCGTGGTTCAAGCATTTGGACATTTGAAAAGATGAAATATATATATATATATATATATATATATATATATATATATATATATATATATATATATATATATATATATATATATATATATATATATATATATATATATATATATAGAGTACGAGGGTACGAGGTGCTGGCACTCTGTCCTTCCTGGGTCAATTACCGCGGTGCAGGAGAGGCAGGTATCATAGACAGTGAATAACCTGCACCCATCGGGTTTCTTACTGGATCAATAATCACTCAGACGCCAAAGCTTTTAAGCAACGTTTCGGGTAACAAGCCTGAGGACGGGAATAAACCCCCGAAACGTTGCTTAAAAGCTTTGGCGTCTGAGTGATTATTGATCCAGTAAGAAACCCGATGGGTGCAGGTTATTCACTGTATCCCCACCATTTGGGATTACAGGCCATGAGTTTATTCATTGATGAACTGGGTGACACATTTGATTTTGACAAACAGGTATTTCTGACCCTGCTTGAATTAGTTCTAAACAGGAATTTTTTTTGTTTTGATGGTTGCCATTATTTACAGGTGTCCGGGTGTGCGATGGGGTCCCCTGTGGCCCCATCGTATGCAAATATCTTCATGTTCCATCAGGAACAATTGTTGTTTTTTCAAAATGATAATTTTGCATGTCATATTTCGATGTTTTCCCGATATATCGACGATGTATTTTTATTATGGCAGGGCGATGTAAAGTTATTTGATGAAATGATGTCTTGTATCAACAATGCGCAATCTCCTGTGAAATTTACTTATAGGAGTAGCAAAAGTCAAATTGATTTCCTTGATGTATGTGTATCTTTAAATGACAACTCTTTACAAACATCAATTTTTTACAAGCCCACCGACAGAAATACACTCTTACATTTTGGCAGCCAACACCCCCCCTCCTTGAAACGTGGATTACCTTATTCACAAATGTTAAGAGCGGCACGCATTACTAGTGACCATGGATTATTATTCAATGAATTGGAAATAATCAGAAATAAATTTCTGGTCCGGGGTTATAAGAATTCTGACTTAATTGTAAGCCAACAAAAGGTGCTTCAACTGAATAGGCAAAGTCTATTAAAACCTAAAATTAAAACATCTAATGAGGACAAATTTACTTGGGTTACCACCTATGACACCTCTAGTTCAGTGATCCCCAAAGCTACTAGGGCGATTTGGCCCATTATAGCATCAGATGCGAAATTACCCGGACTCCAAAATAAAAGACCCATGACAGCATATCGCCGTAACAAGAATTTACGCGATTTGGTACATGCAGACATTACCAAATATCACAACCCTCTCCAATCCTTTAAAAAACCTGGTTGTTATCGCTGCCCCTCCTGTACTACCTGTAATTACTTGCTTGTAGGCAATTCCTTTTGCCACCCCCATTCAGGTAAAAAATATAAAATTAACCATGTGGTATCATGTAACACTGCCTACGTTGTATACATGATTATTTGTCCTTGTGGCAAACATTATGTGGGTATGACAACCCGTACGTTCAAGGAGAGAATGGGTCTCCATCGGTCAGCCATCAAAGCGGCTTTGGCCGGTAAACCTATGGAGCAACCCGTTGCATCACATTTTCGAGAAGCAGGACACCAGATATCTACCCTTAGATACAAAATTATTGATCATATCCCCCCTCTCCCAAGAGGCGGTGATCGAGCCAATCTCTTGCTCAAACGTGAATCTTTCTGGATCCACACTTTACAAACAGTGTCCCCTAAAGGGCTCAATGAACGTATCTCATGGAACAGCATTATGCATTGATTGTGCTGAAATGTATCTGGTTGTTTGACTGTAAATGTGGACACTCTGTCAGTTGTACCTTTCATTGATTGCCGTTTTTATTTCATTTATTTTTTTTTTTTTTTGACAGCCGGAGCCGCGTTGCTAAGACAGCGGAGACGCCATTCACTTCTCATGAATATTCAATACATTATGACATCATTGGGGAGCGACCCCTTGTGCGTCCCAGTGCAGCGTGCCGCCCAGCAGCCCGGCTCCGTCTGTGTGTCACTTACGGTGGGGATATAAGGTGAGCGAATTCATGTTTGTATTATCTGATGTTCTGACGACGGGGACTGACGTTCCCCGAAACGTTAATAAAACTTTTTACTTGCTTCAAATATCCGTGGTGCCGCCTCAGTGCTTTGCTAAAGTACTCCTGGAATGGTATATATATATATATATATATATATATATATATATATATATATATATATATATATATATATATTCCCATTGGGAGTCTAATAATGTAATGTCAAGATCATTCTCCCAGCACAGCTGAGCATTGGATTTTTGAGATTTATGTAAATTGACAATGACATAACAGAAAGATTTCCTTACCCATACAATCTGATGTTACACTGGACAAAACAGAGTAAGCGATAGCACTGGGGGGGGGGGGGGGGGTAACTGGGGCAAGGCAGGCTCTGAAACCAATGGTGGATTTGAAAATAATGGAATAGATCTTTGGATGGGAAGGCAAAGCGGTCCTGAAGCGGAGAAAAAGTGAGCAAAGATTTCCATCTAAAATGTCATCTAACACACGTATATTACACTGGAGCCACTGGGATAATGATGTCTGTCAATGATAGTGCTGCGATTGGGGGGGGCTAAAGTCGGGTAATTTGGAAACTAATCTGTTACAGCAAAGGAGGTAGAAAGGAGTAAGTGTAAGTTTAAAGGCCGTATGTGTTTAGATGTCCATAGGATATTTGCAATGGGGTATGTGGAACATTTAGTTTGTTCAATTGCTACCCAGGGATATTCAGATGAGCTAGGATACAGGCATCCTGATATGCGGACAGATCGGGAAGAGCCAAACCCCCACAATGTCTGGGTAAAACCATACGGGAGTAAGCCAACTTAGGTGGGCGAGATTTCCACAGATATTTAGTGAGTATAATCCTACACTTGTCCAAATATTTTTTGGGAAAATTAAGGCAATGGTTCTAAATAAATACATAAAGCTTTGGTAGCAAAGACATCGTAAATGCAGCTAAGCAACCAAACCATGAGATTTCATAAGAAAGCCAAGACTAAGTTAACGTTTGTAGGGCAGTAATGACGGTTGGCAAGTTGACATCAAAGACCTCTGAGGTGGAGGGAGGGATGTGGATGCCTAACTATATAATGGATTTGGTATTCCAATTGTATGAGTAAAGGGAACGTAAGTTTGCCACTTCCAACTCAGGTAAATTTATTGGCAAAGCATCAGATTTACATGGAGATTCTCTAAGAATCTCCGCCCCCCTTCGCATTTATAATTAATCGCATGTGTTCTAACATATGCAATAATTATAGCAAAGGACAGCTCTTGCATTAAGAGCTGTCCTTTGCGGTGAGTCACCGGGTCCCAGCAGGTCCCGGCAGCTACCGCCTCCCTCCCACACCCGGCGCTGCTGCTGCGCCGGGCTCTCCTCCTGCCTGCACCCGGAAGAGGATCAGTGCAGGGAGGAGGTCACGGGTCCGGGCAGCACAGCGCTGTGCTGCCCGGACACAGGTGAGGGGGCGATGAGGGGTGGCGGGGGTCGTTGCGGGGCGGCGGTGGGATGCGTCAGAAGCCCATTGGCTTCTATGGGGCAGCGCCAGAAAAATCTGGCGATGCCCCCCGCCGGGATACAGCATCCCAAAATGCGGAAAAAAAACAGATAATGGGGTTTTTACCGCATTTTTTCGCTTAGAGAATCTCCCCCTTAGTGGTGTTTAGCCTATAATAAGAAGCTGCACTGAACATGGTCAGAAGATCATGGAGATGGGGGGAGAGAGGAGGTAGGGTTGGAAATGGAAAGGAGGACATTGTCAGTGAAGAGACACAGCTTATGAGTGGTCTTTTCCACAAATCAAACCTGGGAACTCCCTATCGGCTCAAAGATCAAGGGCGAGCGAGGGCAACCCTGACGGGTGCCATTAGATATTGGAAATGTGTCCGACAAAAAGCCATTACTAAACACCCGGGCTATGGAAGAGCTCTATTCCGGCCATTCCCCGGTCTGGAGGCAGCAGGTAGGCCGCAATCCGCAGGAACATATAGATAGGGTCCCCGACTTCACAGCTCGTACCCAGCACTCCAGGGGGGGGGATGCTGAAGGATATTGTGGCCCAGTAAGTGTTTGCAGGGCAGCTGGGGAGCAGTAGGAATTGGATATCCCAGGATATGCAAGAGAAAAGTAAAGTCTTTATAAAGTACTGCTTAGAGAACAGAATGTCATTCATGCTGAAGCACAGTCAAATGCCGACCGCCTTAAATTGTTCAAATGGATTTTATTTTAAAAGGTTTGACATTTTGTTACGCAGATTAATTTTTAGCAGACAATCATTTATCAGGTGCAGACAAATAGGTTATGCTTCTCAAGCTTGCAGAAAAACAAGAACAGTCCCTGCCAATTCCCATGAGGTTAAATGGTCAGTTGCTCCTGTATGCATTCAAGTTTAGGTGACTGAATTTATTTCCAAACCTACTATACTTAATAAAGATATCAGTCCTGGAGATTTCCATTGTGGAGTTAGTGTGCAAACTACAAAATGTGTGCCCTACCTCCCATACGTTATAAAGGGACAGTGGCCACACAATAGTGCCCCCAATTCAAATTATGCCACACGGTAGCACAATCACCTTACACATATAGTGACCCCGATTCATACTGCACTACAGCAGCAGTGTACCTTATTCACATTATGACGCACAGAAGGGCCCATTTTTCAAGTTACACTACACAGTAGTATTCCTTATATATGTATTGTCTGCCACACAGTAGTGTCCCTTACAAAAAATGGGCATAGTATTGCTTATATATGCTTAATGCCCACAGCAGTAGTACCCCTTACATAAAACGTCCACAGTAAGTGCCCTTTATACATATATCTATCTCTGTCCTTGCAGTAGCTTTCTCTCCTCTCTTCAGTGTCAATGACCGCATGACATCACATACAGTATGCCATGCTAGAAAATGAAGCCGCTGGGACAGGCTTTTCGGTTGTAATTACTGTGCATGGCTGTGGTGGAGGCGAAAAAGAGTTCCACATACCATTATAGGTGTTGTAACTCCGTTCCACCCTACTTTAACTGCTGGTCACATTCTTTGCAGCCACTGGTCGCAACCGATAAGACCAGTTTGATACAAAGCATGGGATTCTGCAGGAAGAGGATCTTCTGCTGCTCTCAGGGTGCCCTTCTGGCCCCTCTGATTTCCAACAACCTCCCTCAACATCATCGTGGTGCCAATCATTGCGGATTAGCAGGCCTGCCATCAGAGCAGACTACAGGGACAGGATTCCCAGGCCCTGCCAGACAGGGCGCCTGGGTGTCAGTAGTGTGCTTTGCCAGTGAGCAGCCAGAGAGAGGGTGTGAGTCATTGGGTCGACCACATTAGAGTAGACATGCATTGGGCCGACCAATGAAGCTCGACAGGCCTTAGGTCGACACATGCAAAAGGATGACATGGCTAAGGTCAACATGTGAAAAGGTTGACACAATCATTAGGTCGACATGAGTTTCACATTTTTCGGCATATACATCATATCTGCACTCGCCATGCTTTGGGCACAGTGCCTTGGTACGCTATTATATTCTACCTCCATGCCCTAATGGATGCTAGGGCATGAAATATTGCCTGTCAGCACATGCCGGCTCCCAAAAAAAAAATGGCTAAATACACAGGGCAATGGGAGCCCCATGCTGAGCAATGTCCTTTAGCACTGATAGCTAAGCACACATCGATGAGACACATGCGATGCACCAGTGATGTGTGCTGAGCTATCTGTGTGGACCAGTGTGCTTGGCTGAGAACACTGATCTGCACGCAGTCATATCTAGTTAGGCGATGGTGACGTATGGGCTGTACACACAGGGCAACGTGTGCTTAATTTGTAAGTGAACTAAACAGATTGCTTAGAAATAAGGGGGAACAAATCAATGTGTGTACAGGACTTGGGGCCTTATTCTAGTTCACTCTGACAAAAACCTTCTTAGATGGACAAAACCATGTGCACTGCAGGGGGGCAGATGTAAAATTTGCAGATAATTAGATTTGGGTGAGAGTTATTTTGTTTCTGTGCAGGGTAAATACTGACTGCTTTATTTTTACACTGCAATATAGATCTCACTTTGAAGTAAAACCCCACCCACATCTAATTCTCTCTGCACATTTTAAATCTGCCCCCTGCAGTGCACATGGTTTTGTCCATCTAAGAAGGATTTTGTCAGAAAGCGTGAACTAGAATAAGGCCGTTAATGCTGGTACATGGCAGAAGGAGCGATGCCGGAGCTGCTGTATCATGGTAGACCGAGTGTCTGTCTGCAGCAATGGCAAACAGCTGAGCCATGCTACTGTGATGGGGAGGCTGAAGTAGAGAGTGCACAACCCTCAAACAGCTTTGACAGATTCTTCTCAACTGCCAGAATGCATGAACAGGTGGGGAGACACTGATCAGGCCTTCAAGGGCATGGACAGAGTCTGATTTGCATAATGATGAAGATCAGCAGACAAGAGGGATGCAGCGGGGTGTCTGGGGAATGCCAATCTTTAAGAAAAGCGGGGGGGGGGGGGCACCAGAGATTTACCAGCCTTTAAAATAAAGGGGGACAAGATTTTTGGGAACCTTCCAGCTGTTCCAGGAGGGTAGGAAAGTATGGTTCCTCCCAAAGAGATCATATTAATACAGAGCCCAGAGACAAACATTAAAGAAGAGAACCATATTTCACCGACAGGCAAACTCTAGACTACTTCAATAAGTGAACCCAAACAAAATGATAGAGATATATATATATATTTTTTTGTTAATCAAAGAGATTGCGATATTGACACAATTTAAATATGTGTATGTGAAGTGTACCTGACTATTTGCCCAAAGGGCGATTGTAATGACATTCTTTTAATTTTTATGTATTAAATATCCTTTGGGGTGTATTCAATGCCGTGGGCAAGCGGTGACAGCGAGCAGGGCTTCCGTATTCAACGCACCCCCCTCATACGCCAATTCCCCCTCGCTCTGTTTTTTAAGCGAGGGGGAATTGGCATATGCGGCTCCAGAAGCAGAGAGATTCGCGGCTAAATACAGCAGGATTTCTGCATTAGCCACGGCTCTCGCTGTTTCGACCGCTGTTGGAACGCCCTCTAAGTTTGATATGAAACGCGTTGGGGCGGAGCCAGGTGACGATTGCTCGGCTTCCACCGGGCATCCCCCTACTACCGCTGTTCCTGTGACGGGTCCCCGAGATGCTGAGTTCATGTGGAGTGACCGGCGCTGCTTGCAAAGGCTTCCCCCAGAGCTCCGGAGGTGGTAGGAGTGATTGCCGGGATTGTATATATGATATCTTGTGGTAACCAGCCCACAGCAGTGTGTCCATTGATATGAGCAAAATATCGGCTTTAACCTAGGAGCTTTTTATTGCCCATTAAAATATTGTGGTTTTACACTATTAGTGTTCATTCTAGCACCCGCCATATTTGAAAACCCATGCAGTTCCTCTTCCCTGCCTGGGGTGTCACTGTCTACTCTGGTGTTTCTAGCATAGGTCTGGTTTGCATATCAGTGCTGATATACAGACCACACTGCGCTAGAAGTACTACACCAGGCAGCGACACCCCAGGCAGGGAAGAGGAACTACATGGGGTTTCAAATATGGCGGGTGCTAGACTGAACACTGACTATGGAGCGCTCCTCCTTTGGTTTATCTTGACACACACACACACACACACATCTATATGTATCTTCTCTGGAAGATGGATACCAGGTTGCCTGTTCTGATCATGAGATTGATTATGCTTGCTGTACATATTCCTGATGATGGTCTATACTAGACCGAAACGTCACGTTAGGTCGGATGTACCTCTTGTATCTACAATAAATCCTTGTTGCTGATTATGTCCTTGGTGAGTGCCCATTTCTTACACACACACACACACACACACACACACACACACACACACACACACACATATATATACACACATATACACATACACACACACGATGGAGCAGCACTCCTCAGTAACGGTCGGCGGTGCTCACCAAATGCTCCTAGCCAGGAGCTGTAGACAGACCATGTAGTGGGGTGGCACTCGGTTCAATAAGCAGTCAAACACATGTCAATTATGCGTCAACGTTTCAAGGTTTTTTTATTACACCTCTTCGTCAGGACATCAATTAACAAAAAGACAATGAAAACAGGGTTTAAATACATACCAATGCTCATCTGTCACCACGGCGTCCACACACTTTGCCGCCGTGACGTTCAGTGCGTCTAGAGAGTATGCTATTCAGTGACGGGCCGTGTGTGCCAGTTGCCATGGCAGTAGGGCAAAACAAAACAACTAAATACAGTTACAACATGATAGCACCGAAAAGTGATACAATACATAACACACACAGAACGATAAAACACAATACATAAGTTGCAAAGTCAATTACATATAAGATTGATATAATGATCGTTCCTGTAAAAAGATAAGGTACAACAAACTATCGTTCTTGTAAAGAAAATATCAGGATTACATCGAAGCAGTAATAGACGGAAATATATCAAAGGAGCAAACAATACTAAAGTACATTAATTATGATAACACAGCGCTGAAGTAAATATCTCACTAAAAAACTGGCACACAATCGCACAGACCAAAAAACTAAATAAAGCAATGTAGCCCCGCTACCTCATTGAGGCCCTTAGGCGCCAGTGTATCCAAACAGTGTATCCACCGTGCCTCGCTCCTCAGTAACTGTAGGGCTCTATTTCCACCCCTTATACTGGCGGGAATGTGGTCGATGATTATGTATTTCAACATTGGGATCGAATGTTTGGCCTGCAGAAAGTGCCGTGTGCCTGGCTGGTCGCTCTGTCCTTTCGTCAAGGCCGCTTTAATGGATGAGCGGTGTCCCGCCATCCTTTCCCGAAGGGTGCATTCAGTCTTTCCAACATAGTGCAACCCGTACGGACAAGAAATCATATACACTATGAATCTTGTCGTGCAGGTCACCCTATGACGAATAGTCTACCTCTTGCCAGTAAAGGGGTGGCAGAAAGAATCACCACGGGTAAGAGCGGCACGTGGTGCACCCAAGACATCGGTAGCATCCCGGGTGTTGTGCCAAAAATTGTTCGCTACCCGATTCACGTAGGGTAGCTACATTAGTTTTGACTAACAGGTCTCTAAGATTTTTACCTCTAGTGTAGCAGGGCATAATGTTTGCCTTAGTGAGTGCAGAGCCGGGTCACACTGAACCATGGGCCAATTACATTTGACAACCCTTTGGATGCCAGGGCTGGCCACACTGAAGTGGTTCACTCAAGGTAATTTATTGGAGATGACTTTCTTGTCCATGTAGACCAATAACTCGTCAAGTGACAATAACATGGCTTTCTCTTTAACCAAAAGTGATCTATTATAACCACGTTGAATAAACCAGTCGATCATGACGTCAATTTGCTGCTCAGCACCATATACACACACACACACACACACACACACACACACACAGAGTGTGTTTATGTGTGGACTGCTCTCACAAGATGTAGATAATTGAGAACTTTTCTTTCATTCAATGAATGTGTATGATAAATGATGGCAAGGCAAGCTTGATTTATAAGGTACAACCATTGACAGAAAAAGAGAGATTAGCTCTCATGAGGACTCTGTCCTTTAAAAATGTGAAAGAGTTCCTTGCACCATTATAGCTTACAGCTGCCCAGAAGTAATTGCACTATAAATACAACTTTTAGTGCCATTACTCAGAAACTTCAGACATTGGTTCAAATGGGAATATATCAGACTATTTAGTACCAAATTAAAATCCCAGTAAACCAGAAACGATCTAAATGAAGAGACACATTATAGCCAATTCAGTCTCTAAGAATATACCCCATTCTTATATTTATACTTTAAGTGTGGCTAGGCCTATACAAAAGTCTGTAATGCAATAAACAAATTTAATTGGATGTATTATGCATTCATACAAAGCAATAAACTTCGTCCACACACAGTCAAATATTATGGAAGAGTCCTTATTTACCTGCATAATGAGTATGGATTACAAAGTCAGAAACTCCTTGACACATTACATTCCCTTGAGGCATTCCACTGGTGACTGGAAAAATTAGGTCACTGTAGAAAGTTGATGGTGTTCTTACATTTGTTTTTTTATCTTGCCATAAATGACAGTCTCCGTAGCCAGTGCTAAAGGCACACCCACAATGTGCATGCATACAGAATCTTCATGGCTGATCCACACAATCTCTGCCAAACTTTGCTTTAGGAGAAATCTCAGCCCCTATACGCCCAACACAAATAATTAATCAGCCAATGTTAATGGGACATATACAGAGAGAGCATCCCCAGTGGTTATTTCATCAAGCTCTGTGTCTCCAGACCACTCAATCCTGACACCAGGAAGATGTCAAAATAGTGGTGCCAGGGCAGAAGTCATTATAAAATCTTGGTGGTATAAGGATCAAATGCATGGAGAGTTTTTTGTTTACTGATGGATGACCTTACATGATACAGTTACAGTCTAGACTGACTTAGATTTGCAATCGGGTAAAAATAATTCGATAGTCGGCGATCATCGAATGATTTAGGTCCCGTACGCTACCTTGTGAATGGATGCATATGCAAAACATCCATATGCAAAACGGCAGGGATGTACGGACCGCGGCATGGAGTGGGTATTCATGTGGGCGGGGTTAGCGAGTTAATCTGAAACACCCCCTTAGTGTAGTTTATATAAAGTACACACTGAGAAGAGTGGGTTGGATACAGAGCAGGTTGGGTACAGTGCAGGATGGATATAGCATGAGTCAACTACAATGTGAGATACAGTGTGGGTTGGATACAGTATGGGTCAGATACCATGCAGGATATAAGGTGGGTTGGATACAGTATTGGTTGAATACAATGCAGGCTTGATATGGCATGGGTCAGATAAACTGTGAAAGTGGGTGTCGGTAGTGCAGGAGTGCCTGCGGTGTGCTCAGTACAGGGGCACTGGCTGTTGACATGAATGCAGGCAGCTTCGGCAGTACGTGTATGCCCTCAGTTTGATGGTGCTGGAGGTATTCTCAATGTAGAGGTTCCATCGATGTCCTCATTCCTGGGGTTACCAATGTCAGTTGTGCAGGGGTTTTGGCAACACAGGAGGTACCAGCAGGATCAGCAGGGCGTCTGGCATTGTCCACTGAGAAAGGGGGTGTTTGAATTAAATGGGGAACGACTAATTGGCTTCGGCTTGGATTACCAAAGATCAAGATGGTTTGGAATTCCTAGAACTCCAAACTGATCATCTCTGATACACACACACAAAGTAGCAGGCACTCTCCTTAACCCTTTGTGTGCCAAAATCTGTGTATTCTGGCTTGCACACAGTGACATAACAGATTTTAAACACAAAATCTCAAATATCCTTTTTAAATATTACATATTGCCTTGTGTACTGTAGGTTGTGTTAGATCTGCATATTCTTGGTATTTAATCAACAGCATATACTAATTCTGCTCTGAACTGAATAATCCCCTCTGGGACAATTGAACAGCTTTATGTTACAGTTATGTTCTTAAAAATGAAGGAAAACTGGCATCCCTGAAAGGTAAAACATGGACAGCCATGTATGGGAAGGGCCTCTTATTCTCTAGGAAGTTTGGAATGGCTGAGTGTGCAGTGAGCTCACTAGCTATGTATGGGAATGCCAAAGGATATTGACAGCTCAGTTTACTTTGAGCTATAAATGGGCAATGCAAATGCCATCAGCCACATGGGTAAAAACAGACTGACCTCACAAAGCTGAAGTGAGTAAATTGAACAGCAACAGATGTCATTGTCCCTTTTACTGCAGGTTCTCTCTCTCCATGGGCCAGATGTACTAAGCTACAAAAGTGATAAAATGGAGAGTGATAAACAGCCAGCCAATCAGCTCCTACCTGCCATGTCACAGGCTGTGTTTGAGAAATGTCAGGCAGGAGCTGATTGGATGGCTGTTTATCACTCTCCATTTTAGCACTTTTGAAGCTTAGTACATCTGTCTCCATGCATTTAAATGCCATCAGTTATTCTCTGATCATGCAAGGGACCATGGAGCTGATTTATCACCACCCTAGTACGAGGACGTATCGGCCCAACTGGCAAGGTGATAAGTGACTACACTGCACGGATGATTTAATTATCGCATGCAGGGACAGAGCTTGCAATAAAATCCTGTCCCTGTGATGGTTCTCTCAAACACTATCAGAGTATTTTTTTAAGAAAAAAATACCTTGGTCATGTCCCGCCGACATCACCACTACCATTGCCCCTTCCTCTCCAATGTGACGACCCCACCGGCGCCTTGACCCACCCCAGAAGCTAATCATACTTACCACCTACGGATCAGCTCCTGCATTGCTGCCAGTCTTCAGGGCTTCCCTTTTCTGTGACCCCCGTGCTGTTAAGTGAGGTGCCGCTTTGCGGTAAAATGAGGTTAATAAATGGACCCCGTAAGTGAGTGGCTGTGATATACCAGTATTTCTTTCTTCAGTATAAATTTATCTGAAATCCAGGACATACAGTGGAGGAATATCTAAAGTACAGCAATGTGTTTTCTCCAGGTGCCCTTGTCCACATTATACAAGGTTGCCTGATAGAAGGCTGGAAGCAATGACAGTCCTCACGTTGCTGGAAGTATAAATATTATAAGTCTCCAATGACCAACAAACTGCACAGACCAAATAAGCAACTGTCAACTGACAAATGCATTTTACACATGCAGGCAGCTATACCTACAGAGTATACACTGTTGTAGAACAATTTCTGTGTTTTAAAATCCTAAATGCCCACGTTTTGCTACAGCAAATTATCCCCAGACCAGCACACTGTATGTAACTGAACTTGATGGGAGCAATTGCTAAAATTCCTAGGAGGAACACATTCAGTTGGGCCTTATAACAGGAACTGAAACAAGCAAAATTCTGAGAAAGATTTACTGTACAAGTATTATGTAGGGTACACACCAGGGGGACCCGCTGACGATGCACATCGTGAGCGGGTCGTCAGTGTCTCGTCCGACCCGCTCACGTTGACGCGGGGGGGCACGATCCGCTCACGTTGTGCACCTTGAGCGGGTCCGATCCGATGGCGACCCGCACCCGGCTGTATGGTCGTCATTGAGATCATACCTGCAGCAGGTAGGATCTCAATAACGACCGACCGACCCGCGGGACCGCGCATCGGATCGGTATCGGTCCATACCAGGACAGAAAAGGGCCCAATCAGCACACAATCTACATCCAATTGGTCGGAATTGGATCTAGATTGAGGGGATCGGGCCCTAGTCGTCCTTGTGTGTACCCAGCATAAGACGCAGGGGCGTAACTATAGCACCGCAGCCCCCGCCACCGCGGGGGGCGCTGTGCATGTGGGGGCGCCGGGGGCTGCGGTGCTATAGTTACCCCCCCCCCCAATCCCCCGCAGACTTACGTATCTTGCTGGTCCCGGCGGCTCCGTTCTTCTGATGAGGACCACAACAAAATGGCCGCCCCCATATAGCAAACAGTTCTCTGAAACTGTCTGCTGTACGGGGGCGGCCATTTTGTGGTGGTCCTCAGCAGATGAACGGACGGAGCCGCCGGGACCAGCGCGATAGGTAAGACTGCGGGGGAGGGGGTTAGCATAGGCGGCGGGGCGACGGGGCGGCCGGGGGGGGTGCTCGACGGGGCGGCGGCGGGGCGCCCAAAACGTAGCTACGCCACTGATAAGACGACAAGTAGCAGCTTGTACAGACGCGAAAGCCATTTTACTGTACATTTTTTTTCCTCTTTACTGTAGTTGCAAGTAACCATAAGCTTTGAGTTTGTTTCTAGAACATTTGCTGTTGAATTTTTGGCAAAACAGGTTAAATTAAAACCACAATACTGTATCAAGTAAAAGCAAAGCACTTTTTTCAACCTTAATAATAATAATAAATTATTATTATTATTATTATTATTATACGGATTAAGGGGGGGGGGGCAGTGAGTCAGTACCCCTGGGCCCCCCTTTATCTAGGGCCCCATGTTCGGCATGTATTTTTTTTAAGACTTTTTTTTTTAGCCAAAGGTTTTGTGCATGGAAGTGGGGTAGTGCTGCAGCTTCACCTATCTGCCAATGTGACAATGATTAATGTTGCTGAGCATCGGGTGCCAAGGCACACTGACTGCACAAGTGTGCAGTGCATTACTGGGAGTTGACTAAAGCCCCGTACACACGGGGGAGATATATTGCTAGCAATATGAGGCTGAGCAATATATTGCTCAGTTTCTCCTTTTCATCAGCGACCAGAGATGGTCGCTGAGGAAAGGGAACCTCTGCCGGCGGTGCCGATTATAACAGGGCTGAAAACGGGAGCGCGCACCCGGCGATTTATCGCTGGGGCACACTCCCATCACTGGCAATATGGTCGCCAGCGACCATATTCCCAGCTATTTCAGACCCTATCGCCCCCGTGTGTACACAGCTTAAGTCCCATGAGACTTTGCATGAGAGATAAGAGGCGGAGATGCTCATGCTGAACTGTGATTGGTGGAGCTAATCACATGCTTCTCAGGCCCATGGAGGACATCACCAGCAGCCTCATCATGGGAGGGATTTTAAATCAGAGGCAGCACTGAGCCTGTGAGGTCTCAAGGGGGTGAGAAGCAGCTGCAGCACCACCCTTTCTTCTCTCTCCTGGAGTGGGTGTCCCATCTGCCAAATAATTGGCGGCCCACACACCTGCTAATTTTTTTTTTTTTTAAGGAGGTGTGACCATGCCACCCATTTGGCCATGCCTTATTTTTTTCCCGGTGTCCGAAGGAGCTGACAAAGGCCCTGACCAGGGTGGGATGTAACTGGTGTAAACATTTTTTTTTTTTGCAGGGTTTTTGCAGCATTGTGATATGTATCATTCACCAGCCGCAGAGTTTTCGATGTGGAGTATATTGCCAGAAATAGTGTAACCTATAGAAGCCAATTAGGCTTCTTTCCGCATCCTGCCAACCCCCACCACATGTTCCGGCCCCCCTCACCTTCTGACTGGGCAGCCTCCTGGTGTGCTCCGCAAAACGTTACCGCAAAGTTGCAAGAAGGAGGAGCCCAAGAGTCACGGTGACCATCTCACCTTCGCAAAGGGCAGCTTTTCCGAATATATTGCAATACTAATTGCGTATGTTAATACATACATACCTCATGCCCATCCCGTTTTCAGTTTTTTTAGGACAGTACTGCATCCCATCCTGGGGGGGAGGGGGGGGCAAGTTGGGAGTCCCCCGTCACCCGCTCCCTTGCTCAGCAGAGCACCGGGATAAACACTGTGCGCATGCGCATATTCGGAGAGTCAGAGGGGCTGGGGGGGTGTATGTCCAGCAGCTCATACAGCATTGCCCATGCCCCAAGAATGTCATTGGGAGGCGTGGTTCAAGGGAGTGTCATCACATTTAAGATAGACTCCACTCTCTTACTTGAGTCCTGCTACAGGCATTTGTAGCTGTGAGGTATGATACATATGTGATAGTATCATTGCAATCATTGGCAGGATGTATTTTGCATTAATACATCCCACCCCCAATGTTAAAGGGATTTGTGCAACTCACTTTTGGACCCTTGTATTTTGTTTCTTCTTGCTTTCTACCAATCTACAGTTTAAACGGTTATATACATGATATATGAGTAGATTTCCCAGGGCTACGAATACAAAAAAAAATGTCCAAACCAGAACACTTGTCCTGGGTCTCTCTAACTATTTTATGTTAATGATTTGAAAAACCTGTTAAGGGCCCTACACATATAACGACGTGTGTTGGGAGAGAGCTCTGAGCGATGCTGCTTTGCTCAGAGTGCTCAGGTCCCACAGTGCTGTGTGCTGAGCCAGGTGCCAAGGGCAGCGTTCTCCTTCAAGAAAAAGGGGGGTGTTCCAGCGCCAGCTGTGTCTATTATACAGTAAAATGTGAACGGTTTCTTCTATAATAAATTTAATTAAACAATATTAAAGCAATATTAATAAAAATATATATTTTTTTAAATATATGACATTCCAAGGATTAAACTGAATTTATATAGATGAAATTCATTCTTATGCACACTGAACATTGATCCACAAATAAAGCCTCACCTACTCTCTCTTATAGACCAAATTGGGATATTACATCACAAGGGGCCTAATTTAGCAAACTGCACAGCCCTGTACCCATCAGCAACCTGTTCTGCTGCAAAAGGTGGCCATACACTGTTGCGATGTCTCGCAGCGGTGTACGGCCACCTGATACCCCGCAAGATGCCCGGGACCTTCGTGGGCAGCAGGTACGCATGCGATCCGTCACAATTTGGTTAGGTCAGGTGGTCGGATGGCCAGAAGGTCCAATGTGCACGTGATCACGCATCGAACCTAAGGGGACGTCAAACTCACCCGATTTGATGGCCAGGTTCATCAGAATCGGCCAAAAATCAGCCCAGTGCATGGGCACCTTAAATGTGTAATTGTGGGTCATATTTTGTCATACCTCTCAACTGCCCCAATTTTGGAGGGTCACTTTTTTGGGGACTGTCCCGCTCTTCCACCCATGAGCTACAGTGTCCTGGGTTTAGGGGGCAGTTAGGAGCCTTCTCTCACTCACTTATTCAGCAGAGCAGTGGTTTATACTGTAGATGCAGTAGGACAGGGGGTGGGAGCTCATAGAGCACTGGCCAGCCCCCCTCATTGGTGAAAAGGAGGGAGTGGCCTCACGGGAATATCAAACACACATCTTCTGTTGCTTAGGTAAATTACCTTAACATTTTTTAAGCTGTGGAGATCAGGTGGTGGGTCTGCCGGCAGACAACATCACCGTTCCTCCGCTCTATCAACGCATTTCACCTTGTGGGCTTCTTCAGTATGCAGCAGAGAGTGAATGTGAACCCTTTTCCCCTCTATGTTAGGGGGTATGTAATGAAGAACATATATCAAAACATATTATATAGGTGTTATATAAATATATACAGGTCCAAATTAAGGTTTGTGGGGCCCAGTGGCATCTACATTTTATGGACGAATAAAAAATTGACACCCTGCCACCACTAGGCCCTTTACCATGCCAAACAGTAGTCTCTTTGCTACACAGAGCCATACTCGCAGCCTAGCCAACAGGTCCGCGCCACCTGCTGAACATCTGCAATGTACGCTCTGTACATGCAGAACATAGAGCCATAGCAGACCCTGTCTACATATTCTATGCAATAACAGGGTCAGACTAGATCTGTTTGAAAGCCCCCTTTTAGGGCTGCCATCAGAAATTTGGGGGTACTCATTTCCAGTCCCACCCCCACTCCTCCTCACTTGACTTACCATAACCCGGCTCCAGCTCCCCCATCTCCGGAAGTCCCGGAGCGCAGGCTTCTATAACGCCGGATATCGGCGGCCAATTAAAATGCAGCACCGGCTGATGAGCCAATCAGCTTGCGTACTGGCAGCTGCTCTGATTCACTGGCTCAAAAGCCGGTGCAGCATTTTAATTGGCCGCCGGCGTCCTTCCAGAGGCTGGGGCCTGGTACAGCTGTATCCACAGCACCCCCCTATTGGCGGCCCTACCCAATTTAATATAGCACTGGATATAGATCTAGAAAAATATAGAATAATAGAAAGACAGACTCTACATGACCACAAGTATTTCATTCTCACTGCACATCTATCACCCGTTACAGAAACGCCCCTGGTCGGACACATGCAGAATTTAGGAACAAGGCCACTTGTTTCCTGATCACTCAGTGCCAGAACACAGGAGCTAAACTGAACAGATTGTGCCATTAGTGTGGAATAACACAGTCCAAGAGATAAATTGCTGAAGGGAGGCCCAGGAGCATGTGACGGAACTGGATAAGATGTGCCCTAGTACTAATTGAGTTCACATATCCTGGAAAATGAAACAAAAATTTAAATACTCCAGAGAATCTGTACATTATTTTTATGAAATTAATTAATTCCTTATCTTTAAAAAAGGACAGAATAATAATTTAAAAAAAATTCTATATATATTGTCTACCTGCCATATGTACAACACATTAAATCATAAAAGTGTGTTTGGTTAATGAGCTGCAAAATAGAAATGGCAGGAATGCTGTAATTTGGAGCCAACAGGTCCCTCTCAGAGGACAATGTGGAAAGAAGCCTTTAAGGGTTCTAAAGGATAAAGCCAGCGAAAGCTGGCATCACCCTCCTCACTGAAGCCCAGCATTAAAAGGACTCAGAACAGGAGTTGAATGAAAGGTAAATTAAAGTAAACTGGCTGTTAATTCCGAAGGCAGGGGGGAGGGGGTATGAGTACTCAGAAATCCTACCTGATTAACCAAATGTTTGTTTTGTGGGGTTCTTTTTGGTGAAGGGACATGGCCTCAGCAAAGGGGTAATGGCACTATCGCAAGCCACGCCTCCCGGTTTCATCATAGGTGTTCTAGCCAATGCTCAAAGCAGAGTGTGGCAGAAGACCCCCCTCCCCCCCCCCCCAACTGCCCCCTGCCCATGGGTAGGACAGCAAATCTTTCCTCTGAAAATCGGGACAGTTGGGTATGATATAAGGGTATACGTTCTATAGAATAGTTTAATGAGGTCTATCTTGGTACAACTAAGTACTCAAAACAGATATCGGAGCGGTAATGATGATCACAAACATGATAACAGTTGTGCAGATTATACTGTACACATACTGGGTGAGATGTAGTAATCCTTGAAAAGTGATAAAATGGAGAGTGATAAACCACCAATCAGCTCCTACCTGTTATTTTCTAAAACCAGCCTGTAGCATGACAGTAAGGAGCTGATTGGCTGGTGGTGTATCACTCTTGATTGCACTTTTCAAGCTTAATACACAACTGGCCCAGTGACTGAGTGAAAATTCATGTGAAAATAGAGTATAGCCTTGCTTTAGAAATGTTTTTTTGGTACTTGTGTAGTTTCACAGCGCCGTGTTACTTCCGGGTCCTACGCTCGGCACAAACTATCTAAAATAAAGTAACCTAACTCCATGCCAACATGGATAGTTCATACCCCCACTATCCATGCTGGTACGGAGTTGATTTTAGATAGCGTGGCGAGCGTAGTAAGCCACCGAGCCCGCAGCGTGGGTGAGCGAAGCGAGCCCCGCAAGTGGACTCAGACGCACGGCGCCATGACACTACAAAAGTACCGTTTTAGTAGTAACAGGGTACACAAGAATTATTTAGAAGTACATAATCCTGGACTGTAATATTGCAATATAGTAAGCATGGTGCTGCAGCCAGTCTCAAAATGTAAAACATTACAGCAAATGGCTTGATGTGCAATATGATCCCTGTCTAAGCTATAAGCAGCTTTGCACTTCCCCCAGCACCTGTTCCAATATAGTATCCTGCCCAGAATATAAACAAAGCGAGCACTTCCCGAATACCTGCCAATTAGTGGCTACATGTGAACTAAAGATTTTGTGAGCAGTTCCATGCTGCAGTTAGTAACACGTTTCCTTCTAAGTGCAGTTTACCATTATTAAAGCAACAAATCATACAATGCTTTTTGGTTCGAATCAGGCTAACTAATAGCAAAATTCAGCATTCAAAAAAGTTTACCTATATTGAATATAAATGCACTTATCAGTGTATGAATTGGTTTAAATCGAGGAAGGGGACCATATGCAGACCCTATATAGCTCTGTAACCTTTGGCATTGTACAACACTCTAATGCAGTGGTACTCCACCTTGGTCCTCAGGAACCCCCCAACAGTTCACGGTTTCTAGGTCTCCACACAGAATCACAAGTTAAGTAATTAGCTCCACCTGTGGATCTTTTAAAATGTGTCAGTGAATAATGAGCGCACCTGTGAACCTTCAGCTCAGCTACCACATGTCACACTTCATTTAATAAAATGGAAGAAAATGCAATAGTTAAATCACTAATGACAATAGTGTTTTAACATTGTTTTTTTTTTTTTTTTAAACACCAGTTATTCAGCATATTAAGTGGGTAACCAAAAACATACCTGTTGAAAGGTGTAACATTTAAGTGTTTGGACTATAGACTTTTTATTGGATCTAAATACCCAAACCATGAGTTATACTGTATTTTATTATACCATTCATAAAAGTGTACTCTGACATGCTGATAGCGTATTAATGTTATTAGCCAAATAGACATTCTTCTAATACAGTTATACTGGAATAATTTAAATATGCAAATGTTAATAGATGCAAAGTGCATCTAGTTGGAAGGAGAGAAGATAATGAACATTTATATTTACAGCAATAAGTGCCATAAATTATACCTTTCTGGGATCCTGTGTGTGGTCAAGACGCTCTTTGAGCTGCTGGACTCTCTGCAATTTATTCTGAGTTTCCATCTTGCAAGTGTGGTAGCTCCTTGGTGGTTCTCATTAGATTCTGATGTCACAAGTGACATCACTGCACCATGTGACTGCCTAAATCACATGTTATGGTCCATCATGTGACTTAACTAAAACTTACCCTGGCATGGTATTGGTTAGATTAGAACAGTAATTAGCAGCATGACCTAACAGCACAACTTTGACAGGGAATGCTGGGACTTGTAGTCCCACAGCAGCTGGATAGCCACTTATTGCCCATTCCTGTGATTAGAACCAACAGGAAGAAACCAATTCAATTATTTTAATTTGTTGCAACATCTTTAGGCTTATTTGTATGAATTAAAATTAAATTTAGCATATTTTATAATTTTTGCAGCCTCTATTTCGATGAAAACTTTAAACCCTGACTACAAATGCAAAACGTTTGTTGAAATCTGTAATGCAGTTAACATACCTCCCAACTGTCCCGCTTTCCGTGGGAATGTCCTGTTTTTTTGGGACGTTCCCATGTCCCGCCCGGGGCCAACAGTGTTCCGTGGGTGGGGCGGGGCAGTTGGCAGTTGCACAGCGTCTGTTCATGCAGACAGAGGGGCAGCAGTGGCAAAAATTCAAATCGCGGCACTCGCACGAGGCCACGCCCCCTCATCACAAGGTCCCCCACAAATTAGGCTCAAGATAGAATAGATCTCAATCAGTTTGCCACTAGCAGCAGCTGCCGTATCACAGATCAAGAGCTATGGGGCTAATTCAGCATGGATCATTAAATATAGAATTTGCAACTTAAGTGATTATCGACTGACTGCGCATGCATACCGCTCTCATAGAAAATGCATATGGATCGTAAATGTATTCTGTTTGCAGTTTGACGCCAGGAAGACGGCATCTAGGTCTGGTAACCTGACTTTTTCTGGGTGTGGTGGATAAAAAGCAGCCGAGAATGCCACCAAGCCATTGGTGTAACTTCCATGGGTGCAGGGGGTTCAGCTGCTATGGGGCCCTGGCTATTTTGAGGGTCAGCTGTTTTCCCTGCACCCAGTCATTGCTGCCTCCAAGACCCACAGCATTGCTTCACCCCCACTAAGAATGCCGGTGTTACCATAACCCCCATGTTTCCCCCGGGACTGATGCCGCACGGAGGATTTAGTAAGGGGCCAATCACTGGCTACGAGTGCCCTGAATCATGGGTATTTAGGGGGAAGGCACTAATGCTATGAAGTGCTCCCCCCTTCAGAGTCCTCTACAGCTGGAGTCAGGTAGTACTCGCTCACCCTCCCTCTCTCTCTCCATCCATCTGTACTACCCCTACCACCTCCGTGTTGCTGAAATCTACCGCCCCCCTGGCCCTATCTCCTCTTCTTGACAACTTTGCCGCCTGGCTTCCACACTTCCTCTCCTCTGACCTGCCATCTGTCATTCTTGATGACTTTAACATACCCTTGGATAACCCTGCTGATCCTGGCACCTCCAAACTCCCCTCTCTCTGCTCCTCTCTTGGCCTATCTCAGTGGATTACCTCTCTCACCCACATCCAAGGACACTCCCTCAATCTCGTCTTCTCTCGCTCTTGTTCCCTTACTGACTACACTATTTTGGCTTTTCCTCTTACTGACCATCACCTCATCTACTTCTCCCTCACTGCTTCCCCCTCTACCCCCCCCCCCTGACAAGCGCATTGTCTCACGGCATAACGTCAACACACTTGATCTTGCTGCCTTCTCAAACACACTGTGTCTTCTTCTTGCCCCAATCGCCCTCATGTCCTGCCCGAACCTCGCCGCCTCCCTCTATAATGACACCCTATCTTCCGCATTGGACTCTGCCTGCCCTCCCTCCTCCATCCCCCTTCGATGCTCCAACCCCCAACCGTGGCACTCGCCTATCACCCGATTCCTTAAAAAGTGTTCTCGCACTGCTAAACGCTTCTTGAAGAAATCACACTCCCTCGCTGATTATCTCCATTTAAAATTCATTCTTTCCTCCTTCAGCTCTGCTCTTGCTCTGGCCAAGGAATCCTACTTTAAGTCCCTCATCCTTTCCCAATCATCCAACCCCCGCAGGCTCTTCGCCACCTTCAACTCCTTGCTCTCCCCTCCTCCTCCAGCTCTTCCGTCCTCCATCGTAGACGCTGATTTTGCTACCTACTTTTCAACCAAAATCTCCTCTCTCAGGACTGCCATCACTGCTGCCATGACCTAACCCTCTCCCTCCTCCCCTCCTACATCTCCACTCCCCTCCTTCCCACCCCTGTCCTCATTTTACCCCACCACTGCCGCTGAAGTCCACTCTATCCTTCAATCCGCTTCCAGGGGCAAACGCAGGATTTTCAGAAGGGGGTTTCCAGAGAGGGGCGGATCAAAGCACGGAGATGGACACTTAGGTGACCCAGTATATGCCGGATCAGTTAAAGTATTATAGATAGACCAAATGTATATAAATAATAATAAACATATATATATATATATATATATATATATATATATACACATTATAGCAGTGTAGACCCCTGGGCACTGTATTGAAGCCCCTACCTATCCTCCAGCGGTAGGGGTGGGGGGGGTGCTATGAGCGGAAGCTTTGATGTCCCGTGGGTGGTAGGGGGTATCATATCAACCGCTCATCATGTAGGGCCTGTAATTTCCACTAATTACCCCTTTACTGCACAGATGGTGGGAGATGGAGTGGGAGAAGGGGGCATTGGGGTGAAGGAAGGGGTCCTGATACATAACTTCCAGGGTGATAGAGGATGTTTAATACGCAGAGGAGGAGTGTATAGTGGAGTGGGCTTATTATTCATAATTTCTGGTGGGAGGACAGCTTGCTTGACTGCAGATATCTCCAATTCCTGGAACTAGATTTCTTAGTTTTAAATGGAATTAAAAATTAGTGAATCCCACCTACCAAATGGTACTTGGGACTAGCGGATCAGAATTCAGGAGGCAGAGCAATCTGCCAACGAGGATATAAAACTACATACCAGGTGTGTGGAGCTGGAGCAGTAACCAGCTGCTGGAAGGCTGATATATCTGGTTCTGGGAACAGTAGAGACAAGCTACAAGTATCCATCAAAAAGGGAGAGTCCCAGCTTTTGGAATATACCATCAGAAACACTCTACAGTATGTCAGACATAATCTGAAATATCTGACTGGGAAGAGCAATTAACAGGCTTGGATGGGGACCGCTTCTTTGAAGTCAGATATCTCCAGTTCCCCAGGGCTGATTTTTTAAATTCTTGTACCCTTGGAAAGAGGGGACCCTCAGCTTTCAGACTATGGGCCTTAGATTCCTAGGGGGGGGGTTCTGGGTACTCAGAAACCCCCCCCTGCGTGCGCTACTGGCTTCTCCCTCCACCTGCCCGCTTGATCCTATCCCCTCCAATATTATCCGTTGTCTCAGTCCGTCAGTCTGCTCTCACCTGGCTCACCTCTTTAATCTTTCCCTATCCTCTGGGATCTTCCCTTCCTCCTTCAAACACGCTCTTGTCTCCCCAAATCTCAAAAAAACAAATCTTGACCCCAACTCTCCATCCAACTACAGGCCCATCTCCCTCCTCCCTTTTGCCTCCAAGCTCCTAGAACGTCTGACCTATAATCGTCTCCTAAGCCACCTTACTGCTAAAGAGGGCGGAAGTCGTAATGACTAAATGAGAAATTCAGCGTCTAAGACCGGATACAATCATGGAGGCATAAAGATTCAAATACGTATGGATATGAGGCATAGAAGCAAAACGAGGCTTGGTGTAAAAGTTAAAATGGCCGCCAACGGATCTAAGATTGGCGGACTGAGAATGAGGCTTGAATGTGTTTGCAAATATGGCCGCTGCTGCCTATAAATAGAGGTGGCGATAACGAGACGTGGAACGCAAATTGCGGAAGTCAAAGAGATCGAGTGCCCGCGAACACGCCGGCTATAACAATAGTATCAGTGACAATGGGGATTCATCTGAGGAAGCCGCTGACATAGTTCCAAGGCGGAGAAACGCGTATGTGGAGCCCCATTATCGATCCAGTACCCGTGGCTATTTGAAGAGGAGTCTCAAAACTCTGCGGTATTCATCTGCCGGAAATTCTGGGTAAAACACCTGGTTCAACACCCAATCCCTGGAGCGCTCACCCTCATTGGAGGTAGAGAGCGAACTCAGAAAAAGGACTCTTGTGGTGACACAATCATTCAGAGGAGACAGCTTTAATAAGCCGAGATTGGGACTGGTAACTATAAACGATTTCTGCCTCACTCATTCCTCACTAGAGACTAAAAATCAGCCTCATTAAGGGGTTTATTCTAGTTCATTCTTTCTGACAAAATCCTTCTTAGATGGACAAAACCATGTGCACTGCAGGGGGGCAGATGTAACATGTGCAGAGAGAATTAGATTTGGGTGAGTTTTTTTGTTTCTGTGCAGGGAAAATACTGACTGCATGATTTTACACTGCAATATAGATCTCACTTTGAAGAAAAACCCCACCCAAATCTAATTCTCTCTGCACAAGTTACATCTGCCCCACCTGCAGTGCACATGGTTTTGTCCATCTAAGAAGGATTTTGTCAGAAAGAATGAACTAGAATAACCCCCTAAGTGCCTAGAAACAGGACTCTTTATGTTATATGTTGTATGTCTTGTTTGTGTGTGTGTTTTTTAATAGGAATTGCATTTCATGCATGAATTGTTATAATATGTATTTTTAAATAAATTCTAATCATGATTGATTAAATATTGTGTATTATTGGAGTGCAGTTGCGCTTTCTCAGTGACAATCATCTGATTGCCACTAAAACTCCCCTTGTTTACTGCTAACTCCATTCTAGACCCCCTCCAATCCGGGTTCTGCCCTTTACATTCCACTGAAACTGCCCTGACCAAAGTCACTAACGATCTACTATCGGCTAAATCCAAAGGCCTCTTCTCTATCCTCATCCAGCTTGATCTGTTGGCTGCCTTTGACACTGTTGACCACCCTCTCCTGCTCAACACCCTCCGCTCCTTTGGCATCGTCTTCTCCTGGTTCACCTTATACCTCTCCGATCACTCCTTCTCCGTATCCACTCCGAGCTCCTCCTCTCCTACTAGCCCGCAGCCAGTCGGTGTTCCCCAAGGGTCAGTCCTTGGCCTTCTTCTCCCTCTACACCACCTCTCTGGGCACCCTCATCAGCTCCTATGGTTTCCATTACCACCTTTATGCTGATGATACCCTAATCTATCTCTCTTCCCCCCGACCTATCCCCATCACTACTGTCCATGGTCTCTGAATGCCTCACGGCCATCTCAGCCTGGATGACCCAACGCTTCCTGAAAGTAAACATGGCTAAAACTGAACTTCTAATCTTCGATCCCCCGAACATCCCCTCTTCTCCCACTATCTCCATCAGCATTGGTGGAACTGTGATCACCTCCACCGACCAAACGCGCTGTCTCAGTGTCATCATTGACTCCTCCCTCTCTTTCACCCCCCACATTTGTGCTCTCTCACAGTCCTGCCGCTTTCACCTACGCAACATCTCACGCATCAGACCATTCCTCTCCACTGACGCAACCAAAATTCTCATTCACTCTCTTGTCATCTCCCGCCTTGACTACTGCAACATCCTTCTTTTTGGGCTACCTCTCACCCGCCTCGCACCTCTCCAATACATTCTTAACGCTGCTGCTAGGCACAGCTTCCTCTCCCGACGCTCTATCTCCGCCTCCACCCTCTGTCTATCTCTTCACTGGATCCCCATTCCTTTCCGAGCTCTCTTTAAACTCCTCACCACCACCTACAAGGCTCTCTCCTCCTCCACCGCTCCTTACCTCTCTTCACTGATATCTATCCACACTCCCTCCCGTCCTCTTTGCTCCATCGCTGATCGCCGACTGACCTCTCACCTAATCACCTCCTCTCACTCCCGAGTCAAGACTTCTCTCGCGCTGCCCCCCTGTACTGGAACAACCTTCCGCCACCCATCAGGTTTTCTGATTCCCTTACCTCCTTCAAGCGCTCCCTCAAAACCCTATCCCTCCTCCTAACCTCTTTTGATCCTCCTATCCTGCCTACCCTACCCCTCCATCCGTTCCTACTTATCCTATTATTTTTCGTTCGTCCAGCCACCTCCTTTTAGTATGTTAACTCGGTACTTATGTAGTATCTGGGCGTCCGATTTAGAAATCGGATCGGATCGCATCGCATCGCATGCGCCCAAATCGTATGCGATGCGATGGTCAAGATTTTTCCATAGGATTCAATGTTAAAATGGTCTGAGTCCATTTTAACATAGAATTCAATGGGAAAAAGGGGTCCTTTTCCTTTCCCCACTATCCAAGTGGGCATGGAGTTGGATATAAACCTGTGGCGAGCGTAGCGAGCCACCGAGCCCGAAGCGTGGCGAGCGTGGCGAGCATAGCGAGCCCCGCGAGGGGACACAGAATACTTTTTAAGAAATATGCGTCCCCTCGCGGGGCTCGCTTCGCTCGCCACGCTTCGGGCTCGGTGGCTCGCTGCGCTCGCCACGCTATATAAAATCAACTCTATGCCCACTTGGATAGTGGGGAAATGAACAGGACCTTCTTAACATTGAATCCTATGCAAAATCGCATCGAATCGCATCGCATCGCATCTGATTGTATGCCTTAAGGTAAGGCATACAATCACAAAATCGGCAGCCCAGATACTACATAAGTACCGTTAACTCTTACGAGTAGGGCCCACCTTCCTCACGTACTCACCCTACCTCTTTACCTCACCTGTGCTCCTGTCCTGTTCTTCCCTTCCTCTACTTCATCTTCAGTCTCCTCGACAATTTCGACACCTACTTCTGAACTGATGCTGATTTTAGTTCTACCAGCTATACCCCTATTTATGCTGTATTTTATCAACACACCCTGTACATTACCTTGTAATTTGTTTTTTTGTTTGCTATGTACGGCGCTGCGGACACTTTGTGGCGCCTTATAAATAAACGTACCACTACTACTCCATACACTCTTTCTCTTGCTCCACTCACTTTATCTCTCCAACATTGTTTCTACTTGTTTGCACTGTCTATTGTTTCCTCATGCTGTTCCTGATATACTCCCTCATAGCCATGAGTAGCGCATATGCACTGTGGATGCAGAACTGCTTGCAACACCTGCTCAGCCATGCCACCACACAAGTAGTGTCTGCCTGTCACTTGCTAGCTGCAGCATCTGGCTTCTTCTCACATAGGTAGCTGGGCAACAGTGCAGCCTCCCATGTCATGTCAAGCTCTGCCCCTGCTGGCTTCCCATTCTTCGTCATCTCTCTCTGGGCCAGATTCTCTAAGCTTCAAATGTGATCAAATAGAGAGTGATAAACAGCCAGCCAATCAGCTCCTGCCTGACAATTTTCAAACACAGTCTGTGACATGGCAGGTAGGAGCTGATTGGCTGGCTGTTTATCACTCCCCATTTTATCACATTTGAAGCTTAGAGAATCTGGCCCTCAGCCTGCCCGCAGTCTTCTGCAGTGTCCTGTGCAGCGAAGCACATCACTGTTTTGGTCAGGCAGAGTCGGCTGGTGGAAGCTGCTGCTCAATAGCCAAATATAAGAGTAAGCACATGCAAACTTGCACTACATACAGTACATACCTACCGATATACACATACACAGTGGCACTACCTGGCCTAATGTATAAAGGTGCTCTACCTGGTGTAATTTGTATAAGGGGTTTTACCTGGCTTGAAATGTAGGTAATGGGTCTCACCCTGGCATAATGTGTATAAGCGGCTTCACCTAGCGTAATGTCTATAAGGGGCTCTACCTGGCTTGAAATGTAGGAAATGGGGATCTACCTGATGTAATGTGTATTAGGGGGCTCTACCTGCTGTAATGTGTATAAGGGGCTCTACCTGGCATCATTTGTATAAAGGGCTCTATCTGGTGCAATGTGTATAAGGCGTTTTACCAGGTGTAATGTGGGTACTTGTTTCCTATCTGGGCGCCCAGGTTTTCAACGTACGGCACCGTAATGAAATCGTATCGCATCGCATCGGATTCGGTACGCGATGATGTACGATGGCATACGATGCTATCCGATCCGATTTCTTTTTAAATCGGATCGCATCGCATGCGTTGACGCGATCAACCCCGATTTTTACATTGGAATCAATGTTAAATGGTCTCTGAGACCCGATTTTAATGATTTCAATGTAATAACCCCGCAAACCCACGATTTGTATAGGAAACCCCCCCCTGATGGTTTAAAATGCGCCTCCATTGTTAACGCCACCCCAGTATTGAAGTCAACCCGAAGCGTGGCGAGCGCAGCGAGCCCCGCGAGGGGTGGCGGTACGCGTCCTCCGACTTTTTCATACCCCCACTATCCACGTCGGCGTGGAGTTGAGAATAGAATAGTGTGGCGAGCGCAGCGAGCCACCGAGCCTGAAGCGTGGCGAGCGGACGCGGATACCTGTGAAGCCCGCGAGGGGACACGGATACCTGTGAAGTATCCGCGTCCCCTCGCGGGGCTCGCTGCGCTCGCCACGCTTCGGGCTCGGTGGCTCGCTGCGCTCGCCAAACTATTCTATTCTCAACTCCACGCCGACGTGGATAGTGGGGGTATGAAAAAGTCGGAGGACGCGTACCACCGCCCCTCGCGGGGCTCGCTGCGCTCGCCACGCTTCGGGTTGACGTCAATACTGGGGTGGCGTTAACAATGGAGGCGCATTTTAAACCATCAGGGGGGGGGGGGGGGTTTCCTATATATCCTATGGGCCAACCATAAAAGCGGGAACGAAATCGGATCGCATCGCATCGTTCAATATCGTGTATGTGCATTTGTGGTATCCGATGCGATGCGATCCGATTTTTATACGGAGAATAGCATGGTGCGCAATTAACGTAGCGGGCGCCCAGATAGGAAACAAGTACCGTAATGTGTGTAAGGAGGTTCTATCTGGAGAAAATTGTGAAAGGGGGCTTTACCTGGTGTAAAGTATAAAAGGGGTTCTATCTAGCATAATTTATATAAGGAGCTCTACCTGTTTAGATGTGTTTAAGTAGGTCTACTGTGTGGCATAATTTGAATAATGGAGACAAAGTGTGGCGTAACATGTACTATTGTGAATTCATGCATCACAATTTTTGGCATGCACCTTCATCACTATTTTAAATATGGGGAGGTAGGTGTTCTCTTTTTGACACAGTGCAACATAATATCAAGCTGCCCGTTCAAGTTTTTTCTATGGGGACCTCAGCATTTTAGTTATAACCCTGCACCAGTCTCTGTAGATTGTTTATAGAACCATTTGGATGGTGCCTGTATAAACTGTGGAACAGAGTGCTGAATCTATCTATCTATTGCTGTGTACACATGGGGGCAATAGGGGCTGAAATCGCTGGAAATATGGTCGCAGGCGACCATATTGCCAGTGATGGGAGTGTGCCCCAGCTATAAATCGCTGGGTGCGCGCTCCCGTTTTCGGCCCCGTTCTAATCGCTGGTCTCAGGAGCTTGCTCCTGCGACCAGCTGATTACCTCTGCAGCACCGCCGGCAGAGGTTACATTTCATCAGCGACCTTCTCTGGTCGCTGATGAAAAGGAGAAACTGAGCAATATATTGCTCAGCCATATACTGCTAGCAATATATGGCTGAGCAATATATCTCCCCCGTGTGTATGGGGCTTAGCTATCTATCTATCTATCTATCTATCTATCTATCTATCTATTTATCTATCTTTCCATTTGTAATCCATACCTCAGCAAGGAGGCATAGAAAGGTCCAGCACACAGCCGGCCCTAGTCTAAATGACGCCCTAGGCAAGATTTTGGTTGGTGCCCCCTAGCACCGCCACTAGTTCTGCCTCTGACCCTGTTCCCCTTTCCCAGCAGCATCAACCCTCATCATAGCAGTCATCATTTTGGTGCTCCTACCTGCAATATTTTAAATAGAAACGGTGCGAAGCCCAAACAGGGGTGTGTTCTTGCTGGGAAGGGGCATGGCCACCCAATAGTACCCCCAATTTAAATTATGCCACACAGTAGTGCAACTTTATTCACATTATATCATGCGATGGTGTCTCTTATTCACGTTACATCACACAGTAGTACCACTTTACCTTATGTACATTACTCCTCGCATTATTCACATTATACCCTTAGAAAAAAATCCTGAGAAAATATTGTATTTTAAGCACCTCCTCGGCCACACTGCAACCCAGCACAAAGCAATGTGTGCTGGGCAGAGGAGAAGAGCTGCTGCTGTCACTTAAGGGGAGGGGGCCCGGGGCCCCCACTGGGCCCTTCCATCAGACTTTGGCCTGAGTAATTTGTACCCCCTAGCCCTTTCTCTCGGCACCCCTGATAATACCACACAGTAATGCCCCTTACACATAACACACATTATTAATGTCCTTATAACCATAATGCCCCTTACACATTATGCCAACCTTTATTAATGCCCTTCATACACATAATGACACACATAATGCTCCTTACACATATGTTGCACATTATTAATGCCCTTATACACATGACACACATAATGTCCATTACACATATGTTGCCTATATTAATGCCCTTATACACATGACACATATAATGCCTGTTACACATATGTTGTACATTATTAATGCCCTTATACACATGACACACATAATGTCTGTTACACATATGTTGCACATTATTAATGCATTTATACATGACACACATAATGCCCCTTACACATATGCCGAACACTATTGCACAACCCACCCACAGAGAGCACTCACACAGCCGCTAACACTGTGACCTCAGCTTGGATACAGATGTTTCCTCATACATCTTGCCTCAATAGGCCATGCAGCTCCTGGCCAGTTCTGCTAACGTTGGGTGCCCTTTTCCTGAAAATTCATCTTATTTGCATCGTTATGACCAGCACACACAAGGAGTTTCCGATGAATAAAATGATATGTTGCATGAATATATTATGTGTGCGACTGTGGCTGTACCTGCATACAGAATGCTATGTTACAGTGATTTCCATGAATACACTATTTCATATGCAGATACAGCCGCACTCACACACATAATATAGGCATGCTGCATATAATTTTAATCAGCAGAAGCTGCTGATGCCCCTATGCATTCCAAATGCCCTAGGCAATTGCCTAGTTTGCCTATGCCTAAGGCCGGCTCTGGTCTAGCACACCAAACTTCCACCCAGAAAAATGTATATTTATAGCAAGCACCATTCCCATAGTGATCTTATGGCAGCAGTATGGTGTAAAGCCCCATACACACGGGGGAGATATATTGCTCAGCAATATATTGCTAGCAATACATTGCTGAGCAATATATTGCCCAGTGTCTCCTTTTCATCAGCGACCAGAGATGGTTGCTGATGAAAGGGAACCTCTGCCGGCGGTGCCGCAGAGGTTCTCAGCTTGCTCCTGCGACCAGCGATTAGAATGGGTCTGAAAACGGGACCGCGCACCCGGCGATTTATCGCCGGGGCACACTCCCATCACTGGCAATATGGTCGCCTGCGACCATACAGTATTTCCAGGGATTTCAGCCCCTATCGCCCCCGTGTGTACACAGCTTTACACATCATTAAGCAGAGGTAAATCTATGGCCATTTCTATGGCCAATTTTTGTAATGTACAGAAAAAGCGGTCTACTCTTTTTAATTATTTTGGGTGTGCACCATGGGGTCAACAGTAATTACATCAACAGTGTCTATGTCGACCCCGAAACGATTGACATGCAAAAGGTCAACACCTGAAAAAGGTTGACACAAGGGAAAGTTTGGCACAGAAATGGTCAACACATGAAAAAGGTTTTCCCAAATTGTATGGTGTCGAAACATAGACCCCAGTTAGTGTACCGCATCACCTCAGATGGCTCGCTTTGTTCGCCATGCTTCAGGTCAGGTTAACCATTCCCAATCATAGTTTATGTGGATGGTAAAGTAGGAAAAATCTCCCCTAAAATCATGGTTGCCTACCCTCCCAAAATGGCCGGGAGGGTCCCGAAAATCGGGTCACCCTCCCGGCCCCCCGGAAAGGTGGCCAACCCTCCCGGATTCTGGGGGACCCCCGCTCCCCCCCACTGATTGCACACCCCCCCCCTGACTGCAGCATTTAAATTACCTTATGTCTGCAGATCTCTGGGGAGGGGGTGGGGCTAAAGCGGCATAATCGCGTCATTTAGCCTCGCCCCCTCCACGGAGGTAGGCAAACTAAGTAACTTTCCTTCATGGGGCGGGGCTTAATTATGTCACGTTTAAGCCCCGCCCCCCGAGCTCCTGCTGAAATTCTCCTCTCCGGGCTTCTCCCGGAGAGGAGCTTTTAAAAGTCGGCAACCCTGCCTAAAATTATTATGAAAAATGGAGAATGACCTTTTGTTCCCACGTCATCCTTTTGTCTATGTTGATATTGTGCATGTTGACCATATTGTGTTGACGTATTCACTGTCAACCCCGCATTTTAATCCTCAGGCTTGGATGATAAAATCACTGGCTGCCGCTGATTTCAAACATCCCAAAAAAATTTTTGATTCATTTTATTGTTTTACACATTTTTATTACTGGCACTGGAAATACTTTTGTCATTGTTTTTAACTTCCATAGACTTCCTTGGGAAACCCCTATTTTGCTGTTAACCCCTGTAAGTAACTGGGAACTTAAAAACCAGAAGCAGATTTGTGGCCTTAATACAGGACACAGGATAATCCCCCTGACCACTTTGCGGTCAGGGAGATTAGCTGGTTCCCATCATAGGAGCCCCTGTTAATTTCATAACATGGAAGTCTATTGACACCCAAAGTGTGGAAGTCTGCAGGATCTCAGCCCTGATTGGCTGAGGGGAGTCCCAGTGACTGAGGATATCTCTCAGCAAGCATGCAGCTTTTTTTTTTAACCCTTGATGCCTACTGGAAAAGAGGACCGATCTACTGGAGGAGGTGAGTATATCATTTTTTGACAGCACTGTTTGGGATTATTCCACCGGAGAAGAAGAGCGGCATATAGGGGGACCCTATATATTTATGTATATATGTTGTATGCATGTTTGTGAATAGATATGTTGTGAAACTTTTGCTTTACAGGGTGTCTATGTGTTTACAGTATTTTAGTATTGGTCAAGCTGTGGAACTACAAGTCCCAGTGGGCCCATTAATGCTCCGCATGCAGAGACGTGTGGTTCTCAGCGTCCATGCATGTGGGGGAGGCTTGCTGGGACTAGTTCCACAGCAAAACCCAATTCAATTTTTTTTGGCACTTGTGTAGTTTCACGGCACCACTTACGTAGTCAGCGTAGTGTCCCTGTCGGTATCAGCGTTGTGTTCCCGCAGCCAGAGTAGTCAGTGTAGTCAGCGCGTAGTCAGCGTAGTAAGCTTGTGTCTGCGACTGTGTGTACGTTCGTGCTTAACCGGAGCTTACCCCAGTTAGCGTAGTCAGTCAGCGTTACATAGTTACCATACCCAGTAAGCTTTGTGTCAGCGCTTATCACATTGTGTGGGAACCATTGACCATTTTTAACCTGCCTGATATGACAGGTGTGAATGCATTTCTGAAACACCCCCACTATCCACGTCAGCCTGAAGCGTGGCGAGCAGACGCGGTACGGATATTCCTGGACCGTTCATACCCCCACTATCTACGTCGGCGTGGAGTTAAATTTATAAAGTGTGGCGAGTGCGGTGCGCCCCCGAGCCCGAAGCATGGGTAGCGGACGCAGATAACAAGCCTGAAGCTTGGCGAGTGCAATTAGCCCCGTGAGGGGACGCGGATTACTTGATGTGTATTCCACATCCCCTCGCCACTCGTTTTCCACGGGGCACGCTTCGCTCACCACGCTTCGGGTTCGGTGGCTTGCTGCGCTCCCCACACTTAAAATAAAATCAGCTCCACACTGACGTGGATAGTGGGGGTATGAACAGGTTGGGAGGACGTGTACCATGTCTGCTCGCGGAGCTCGCCACACTTTGGGCTGACATGGATAGTTAGGGTTTGAAATGGAGGCATTTGCCAGTGTGTAACACGGAGCACTAGCAAATGAGTACTTCCCTTAAGCGACTGCCCCTTCCCTTTGTGCACAAGACGCACGTGCTACCAAACCCCTAACCCTGACAGTCTCCCTGAAGCGGACATGGGCAGGGATGCGGGATGCCATACCCTGCCGCATGAATTACTGAGACGCACTTGTGTATGAGACCCTCGTGCGTCTCAGGCAGATGGAGTGCCTCTCCAGCACAGGGGATCTGGGGACAGAGCTGCAGGTCGTGGGGACAGTACAGTGACTACTCTGCCCAGGGCCGCCAATAGGGGGGTGCTGTGGGTACAGCTGTCCTAGGCCCTGGCCTCTGGAAGTGCCCAGGCAACTCATTTTGCCCAGCACAACCATCCCAACTGCCTCCGCTGCGCTCAGTGCACTGAACAAGCAGGTCCCAGAGCGCAGGTTTATTCAACCCAGGACGCCGCGGCCAATTAAAATACTGCATTGTCTTTTGAGCCAATCAGAGCTTGGGTATCGGCAGCCAATCTGAGCTGCGGCCGAAGAGGAGATGGGAGAGCAGGAGTCAAGTTGGGAGGGGGGCCCGGACTGGAAATGAGTCCCGGGCCCCAGAATTCCCTATGGCAGCCCTGACGCTGCCTGACGGGGACACTACTCTGACTATGCTGGGCTGCCATTGCCCTACGCTGACAACGTAGCGTGGCGCCATGAAACTACACACGTACCTTTTTTTTCACAAATGATCAACTCAGCACCAATTCTCCAGGGGTGCCGGGGATAGAATTCCCCATAGAGGTGAGGAGCAATTTTAGGGCCTGAAGAATCAAGCATTGAAAAGTGATCAAATGGAGAGTGATAAACCACCAGCTAATCCTAACTGCCATGTTGAAGATTGGGTTTGAAAAATTACAGTTAGGGACTGGTGGTTTATCACTCTCCATTTTATCACTTTTCAAGGCTTGGCACCCAGTTTTTTTAATATATAGGATGTGCACCCTTACAGTTAAGAAGCTTCCCATTTGATTTTTAAACGGGAAAACCATGGATATTTGTATTTAATTGAATTTAGGGCCTGATACACAACTGTCCAATAAACTGTGTGTATTTGCAGCCCAACGAGCGGGTAAACACCATCCACCGCCCCACAGAACACCCAATCCCCCGCCATGCAAATCCCCACATTAGCATGTGATTGGATGTGTACACTTACACATCCAATCGCATGCGATCGCACAAGAGAAAAAGCATTTGATGCTCACTCACCATCATATAACTTCCCTCCCCTTGGCAGATAGCCTACAGTCTAAACTGAATTTTATCCTGGCTGGAGATGGTCAAATTCGGAGGGTGGGGGGGGGGGCTCTGATGTCATGTGACGTCAGCTGCCTGCCTTAAGCATGCATCGACTCGCCTGTGTCTACCGGTATACACCCAACCCATAAAATACTGGGGGCAGGGCCGGTGCAAGGCACCGGAGCGCCCCAGGCGAGTCGGGGTGAGGGCGCCCCGGTGCCAGGCGTAAAAAACTTGCGGCCCCAGCGTCCCTGCAGTGCTGTAGCGGGCAGGGGTGTCCGTGCCGTGGGGGAACCTGCGGCGCTGTCATTGTGTATAAAGCTGGCTGCGGCCGGCGGGGTCCCTGCAGTGAATAGAAAATAACTAGCGCTTCCCGCGCCACCGCGCGCATAGCGCTAGTTATTTTCTATTCACTGCAGGGACCCCGTCGGCCGCAGCCAGCTTTATACACAATGACAGCGCCGCAGGTTCCCCCACGGCACGGACACCCCTGCCCGCTACAGCACTGCAGGGACGCCGGGGCCGCAAGTTTTTTACACAGTTCGCTGGGGGTGAGGGGCGAACTGCCGCCCTCCAGGTGCCGGCGCCCTAGGCAAATGCCTAGAGCTGCCTAGTGGTGGCGCCGGCCCTGGCTGGGGGCGTTCTACTGCTTATGGCAGTGGATTGAAGTTTTTCCTAGGGTGCTGAGAAGCCTTATACCGGCCCTGATTGTATGCAATATATTATATGCGATCCCAGTCATGGCTGCAGGATCCGATTGATCCTTGTGGCAGCCTGTGAGATCTTCGATTGCGATACGAGGTGCATAGGAACTCACATCGCAATCGCAGGAAAAGGACAAGCGATGTGAAGCTTTTCATTTGATCAGTTGCAACTATTCATCGGAATTGCAAGAGTGCCCATATCGCACTAGTGGATGGGTGCCTTCACAGGACTACATTCTAATTTACAGTATAATGTTCCTTCTTTTACAATCAATCCATTCTATATATCACAGTATTTTAACAGTATTCTATCTTGTTTGGTCATTTTTATACATTTATCCACTGAACATTCAACTCCATCATTACAATATTTTTAATTACATTGTACATCAACAAAAGTGTTTCTTCATTTTCCAATAACACAAGCATCACAAGGTCTGGAAACCCTCCCTGAAGGTGGTGCTGATTTTGGGGAGGTGGAGCCAGTTTTAAGGCTCAAGATGCACTCAGTTTGGTCTCTTCTCAAAGTGAAAGGAAAGGGTTTAGAGAAGGCTTTCTGGTGACAGGTGTAGTCAGGTGGCAGCTGTGTGTGGTAGTGTGAGAGACTACCATCATCATCGTGCCCTGTCTCTCTTGAAGTACCCACTATCTCTTTTTCCACAAGATCACAGTTTGAGACCACATCTGACCAACGGTAAGCTCAGCTAAACTATTCAAAATAAGTAGACATACTGTACTGTACTTGTTTTCTATTTTTGGGGGGTTTCCTTGTAATTGTGTTGTGTACTGTTAATAATTACTGACACATTTGATGTTGGACTGTAAAACATTTCCGAAAAGTCTTTGATCATTTACAAATGTAGATTTCTACTGTAAGTTAATTATTTAATATTGCATATTGCTTTATCTTTGGTGGAATACTAGTTCCACTATGACTTTTAACAATGTAAATATTACATATTTATTATAACAAATAAAAAAAACGGTTTGTTAGTGATTATGTGAACTGTTAGCATTTGCCTGGCTTCAGAAACCAGTGTTTAGTGAGAGGAATAATGTTATATAAGGTTATTTGTTTCATTCAATTAAAAGTTTGTCGGAATTTATACTGTATGATGATTGTTGGAATTTTTAGTCTGTAAAATTAACATATTCTGCTCAATTCCTTTGATTATACTGTAGTTCATGTAATCTATTGTTACCTATCTTTAAGAGGGGTGTAAGGTACAGACAAAGTACCCGTCTATACTTGCAAAATCATTAATGCAATCAGTACTAATACAGCATAACATTTGCCTATGTGACCTCCTGCTGCCTACTTCAAACTTAAAAACTCATACTTCAGACTTTCTTTTATCTCAAACCAATTTAATTATATAACCTCTGTACGCTCTAAAATGATACAATCAATGTACTCTCAGAAACGTTTTGTAAATTAGGTTTCTATCATCAATCGGTGAGAAAGCTCCTCATTTGCTTCTGAAATCAAGGAAAATTAGAGGAATGTGTCCCAGCTGAGAGACACTGAGATGGGGCCTATTTTTGGATGTTCTCTATCTGAGCACTCTATCCTTCTATTTCTGGAATTGACGCTGATCCCTTGTAACAGATGCATGTAGTGGAATGCTGGATAGGGTGGGCTGAAGCACAGATTGGGGAGGTCGGGCAGGACAGCATGGAGCAGCTGACTAGTTTTGGCACAAGTGACACTGACAGTCTGAGCACAAGTAACCCCCCCCCACACACACACAAACACACTCTTTTATTACTCCTTTTTACAGGAAGTGCATCTATAAGAAGCAAATAGCATTCACCTTAGAAGCAATGCATAGATTTTTTTCACTATAGAGGTATTTTGGTACTTGTTTCCTATCTGGGCGCCCGCTAAGTTAATTGCGCACCATGCTATTCTCCGTATCAAAATCGGATCGCATCGCATCGGATACCACAAATGCACATACACGATATTGAACGATGCGATGCGATCCGATCCGATTTCGTTCCCGCTTTTATGGTTGGCCTATAGGATGGGCAATCTGTAACACTACTGTATTTATTAACCCTTCAAAGCCCTCCCCTTGTCACATCTGCACAGAAACACAGTATTGACGTCAACCCGAAGCGTGGCGAGCGGCGGCGGTACGCGTCCTCCGACTTTTTCATACCCCCACTATCCACGTCGGCGTGGATTTGAGAATAGAATAGTGTGGCGAGCGCAGCGAGCCACCGAGCCCGAAGCGTGGCGAGGGGACGCGGATACTTCACAGGTATCCGTGTCCCCTCGCGGGCTTCACAGGTATCCGCGTCCCCTCGCGGGGCGCGCTGCGCTCGCCACGCTTCGGGCTCGGTGGCTCGCTGCGCTCGCCACACTATTCTATTCTCAACTCCACGCCGACGTGGATAGTGGGGGTATGAAAAAGTCGGAGGACGCGTACCGCTGCGCTCGCCACGCTTCGGGTTGACGTCAATACTGGGGTGGCGTTAACAATGGAGGCGCATTTTAAACCATCAGGGGGAGTTTCCTATACAAATCGTGGGTTTGCGGGGTTATTACATTGAAATCAATGTAAAATCGGTTCTCAGGGACCATTTAACATTGATTCCAATGTAAAAATCAGGTTGATCGCGTCACCGCATGCGATGCGATCCGATTTAAAATGAAATCGGATCGGATCGGATAGCATCGTATGCCATCGTACATCATCGAGTACCGAATCCGATGCGATGCGATCCGATTTCATTACGGTGCCGTACGTAGAAAACCTGGGCGCCCAGATAGGAAACAAGTACCGGTATTTTTTTTCTTTTCAAATTATGTGGCATATTATTTCTCAACACATTTTATCATATGCATCAAGTTTTGAAGCTTATTGTGTATGAAAATTGCTGCTCCAGCCAATCGGCTCCTGTCATTTGTTTAAAAGAATTGACAATCAGGAGCTTATTGGCTGAAGCTCCATTTTTCTTACCCAATGAGTTTTAAAGCTTGTTTTGTATGATAAAATTAATTGATAATTAAGCTCCTATATATGATCCAAATTATAAAGCTCAACAGAGTATGCTGGTGCTATATAAAGGTGCCCATACTTGGTGCGATAGCACCGTGCGATGCGGGTAAAAAGTATGTGCTGCACATATTTTTTGTACTGCCCTCAGATCGCATCGCACGCAAATTGCATGCAAAACGCATGTGTTGCGATGCGATCCAGCCCATAACGGGCACCGTAAGTAAATGTTGACAATAATAAAGTTTAAAAGTGACTTGTTCTGTTAAAAAATATTGTGCAAAGACGATTGCCCATTAATACACAGATTGATACACAAATTGTGCCTTTAAAAAGCTGATATACTGACTGAACACATTTTTGCTTTGATCATGGAGCTGTACTAGAAGGGAATTAAGGGCCTGATTCATGTTGATTCGGTCCCCGGCGTATTTGCGCACTGTCACAGTCGCTGAGGCATTCGTACACAGCAGGGCGGACACTTGTTTGGCGCATTGGGACACCCAGCATTTCTTGGGCGTGTCCACAAAAACGGTGGGTGCACCCAGAAAAACACTGCAAACATAGGTGGGTCGAAGCCGGCGCGGCTGATGTCACATGAAGTCAGCACCCGCCCCCTGGTCGGCCATATCCAGGCCAGATAACAGTTAAGTTTTATCTGCGAACGGGTGAAAAAATCATTTGATGATCGGCGACCATTGAAGGATTTTTCACCAGCATACGAATGCCGGGCAGACATTCGCACAGGGAAGACGGGTGGTTATTCACTCTGCCCTCGGTAAGCAGCACAATTTACTGTTTACCGAGCCAACCTGAATCACCCCCTAAGTGCCTGGGGAAGTCCTAGAAGTACAATCAGAAAACTGTCAATATTATAGTTGTGCATTGCATAAAATGTAATTTTCCCCTCTCAGGATTTTTAAGTATTGCCATACCTCCCAATTTTTTTGGGGTGTGGCCTAACAAAAAGGGTCATGGCCTATACTTGCGGATCTTACTTGAGGCCACGCCCCATTTGTGCTGCTGTGGGGGCATGCACAGCAGCTCCATGAGCTGCTGGCTATGTCCCCAGCCCCTCTGGCTGCAGGAATCGAATAGACACACAGTGTCTATTCAGGGTGACAGGGGGCTCCCAACGTCCCCTCCCCCTGCCACGGGAACGTCCCAAAAAAACAGGACGTTCCTGCGATAAGCGAGACAGTTGGGAGGTATAAGTATTGCTGCTACTGTCAATAAATCATTTTTATTTACTGGTCATATGAATGGATGCACATTTTTTCCAGAAATAATCTAAACATCACCCTTTCAGATATAGGGCCCCATTTAGCCTTGATCGCATTTACAATGCGATCTGGGTGGAATATTACCACCTTATAATGTGATCATTTCACCCCAATGTATTACTGGCCAGGGGGCAGGGACATGGCTCAGAAAAGAGCCCGTCCCTGCGATGCCCGGAGCCCAAAGCCAGGGGGGGGGGGGGTCTGCGCATGCGCGGTTATGCGCTGACCCCCCTGCGACCCCACTGTCCGCACTGCCGCTTGGGGAGCGCGATGTGTAGCCATAGGCTACAATGGGCTATCGCCATATTAGAATGGCGATAGCCCAGGGGTGCAATGCCGGGCTGCCCGATGTTGATACATTGGGCAGCTTCGCATACCCTATAGAAACCTATGAGGGATCCGGCCGGCGGCGCTGCAGGGGGGGGATCGCAGGACCCTTAAAAAAGGCATATTTTTTCAATCTGCATTTTTTTATGCAGATGTGCTAAATATGTTTCAGGCAAATATTTACCATGTTCTCTTACAGGAAACAGACTTTAATAAGAGCCCAACCTGAGGAAGAGCTGAAACAGTGTGATAGCTTTATAGTAATATACTGCTTCCTGGTTCAGGTCCCCGACAGTCAATGCCATGGGTCTTCAAACTGTGGCCCTCCAGATGTTGTGAAACTACAAATCCCAGCATGCCTTTCCACAGTTTTAACATTCCCTTATAGCAAAACTGTGGCAAGGCATGCTGGGATTTGTAGTTTCACAACATCTGGAGGGCCACAGTTTGAAGACCCATGGTCAATGCCCATGTTCAGGCATCAGCTTGCATGGGGACTCTGGCTCCTTCTCTGGAAAAAAAATTGCTACTGTATATAATAGCCCATAGGCTAAAGCTGTGGAGTGGACATACGGCCGATGTGGTGGCCTCTGATATCAATTCAATATTGGTGGCCGGCGGGATGCTGGCATTGGATGGCAGGGAGGGACGGTCCGGCACAGGAAGCAGGGGCCATGCTGCATTGAGCAGCATGGCTATAGTTCCAACACAGTAGAAATAGACTGTGCTGCACATTAGATTAGATTCAAATGTTGCGGGGCTGCGCATTGGGATCAAATCAGGATCGGGTGCTGCATTGCATGGTGCAATTTTCACTATGTGCTATGCGATTTTGACTGCATAGTGTGTCCACAGATTGGTAAATCTGACATAGAAACTTAAATAAATAGCAGGACCGCAGCAGATATTGATGACATCTGCTGTGGACCCTTCACGGTAAATTCAGGATATACTTAATATTTGCAAAAATGTCTGTTTTCTGAGACTATGCTGCAAATATTTGATAAATAAACCCCAAAGGATATATATTGATTTGATATGTACTTCTGTAGATTTCATCTTACAGGTCAGTGTTAATTAACGTCATGCTTCCTCATTTTTGTTCCTTTTGAAAACTCATAAAAAATGTCTTATAAAAATACTGAACAAGCTGAACAGTAATACTATGCAGTTATAAGCTACTAGTAAGCCTGCATGAAGCAAACGCTTTGAAAGCTAGTCTGCTACGTTGTGATTGCATCTGTGTTTGTGCATGTGTGAGAGAGAAAGTGATGTACTTTCACTCGCTGCCAACAGATGGCAGTGGTTCGAAGACACACAAACGGACACTAGAAATATATATGTAGGTGATCCTTGATGCACAAGGACAGTAACACTACTTGTAGCAATGGGTTAATAGCAGCGACATGCGGTTTACACACACATTTATAATTTGGTGCTGAGTTTTGACTATAATTTGATTGGAATAATACAAAGATACATGATTAATACAAATATGATATTTAGAAGTTTAAACATCTTCTTTGTATTATTCTATCAAAATTCTAGGGTGCACTATAGTATGCAAAATAAGGCTCTGTCTCCCCTGCCCGTGGAGTAACTAACAAAGGTGCTGAAGGTACAGCTGCTATGGGGCTTTCAAAATGTTTCTATGTGGCCCACAAAGTTCTTGTTCAGCCCTTGTCCACCCTGATTGCAAGTCACTGGTTAGTAGTATTTCTTATATTCTTGGGTGCCGGTCAGGATCCCGACAGTCATTTACCCGACGTCGGAATCCCGACTGTTAAAACACCGACAGACGGGTTCCCAATGGCCACCGGCTATTCTCCCTCATGGGGGTCCACAACCCCCATAGAGGGAGAATAGAATAGGTGGCGAGCGTAGCGAGCCACTGTGCCCGCAGCACGGTGAGCGTAGAAAGCCCGCAAGGTGCTTTGTTGCGCTCGCCATGCTGTCTGAGTCCAGCCACTCGGGATCCCGACGTCGGGCTAATGACTGTCGGGATCCCGACTGTTGGAACCCTATACCACACCCATATTCTTCTAGATACTGTAATGTCATCCTCTGCTAATATTCAGAATACTCTACTATTAAGATGAATTAAATACATGGTATTTAATAAGTTTAGTGGTCATGTCATATGAGAATGAAGTGACCTGTATTTTCACACCTATTGCTATATGTTATATATTAGTGGTGCTACAAGAGGGGGGGGGGGGCACTCAGAGGGGTGACACCAAAGTACTGGCTCCTGCACAGTGACAGGAGACAGATGCAGCACTGTAACATTATGTGCAGCACCTGGCTCCTGTCACTGTGTAGAAGCCAGCACTGCAGCCAAGGCAGTCTCTGGGGTAAGCCCGGACCCCAGAGGTTGCTTGGTCATGCCCTTCCTGTGAAGTCACACTGCCTCATGAAGCCACACCCCCTTTTAGTGGCTGTCACAGTGTATAGGGGGTAGTTGACACCACTGTATATATGTTTTGTACCTCTCAGCTTTTAATCAAATGTTGCAACTTTCTTGTAGGGTTTGGATCAGTTAGGATATTTTTCTGTTATCTATCTCCATGTAAGAGAGGACACCTGACATTTGGTAACCAGGCAACAAAATAATATACATGAATTATTATTTCTCTGTGAAATAAGTAGTCAGGCGTGTAAGGTAACTATTTATGTAGAGTGATGAAGGTAGCTATTAAAAGGAGAATTGTGTTATTCTGGTTTTAGCGGAGGAGGAGACATTGGACACAAATTGCTTTAACATATTGCTAGACACAGCTTAACTGTTTGCCATTCATATGATGCTTTTGGATTGCATGGACATGTACTCTCCAGGCACAAGAGCAGTATCACTGGGGGGGGGGGGGGGGGGATATCCTGTACGGTCATGCTCCTGGATAATCTGCATACAGCCTGAGTTTGCCCAAGTAGTCATAAGTTCTACAGTTACAATATCAAAATTATAATATCAATGCCCCAATATCGACAGTTATGATGTCAACATCATAAATGTCGACCTTGGCACTCTCAGAATGTTGGCATTATGGTTAGGCTGTGGGGTAAGGGGGATTGGGTTATTCTTTATGGTAAAGTTAGTGTTAGGCTATAAGAGATAGGTTAAGGTTAGGTACTAGATTAGGACAATGGGTAGGAATTAGGGTTAGGAATAAGGCAGTGTGGTGGGGTGAGGCAGGTGAGGCACAGCCTTTCCTGTCATACTAGCGCATATGCTGGCATTTTGAATTGATAAAGTATGTCAAAAATACAAATAGTTGTTCTAATCATTTTTATAGTCAAAACGCTGGAGTAAAAAGTCTATGGCAGGTGAGGCAGTGCCTCACCTGGCTACCTTTTCTGTGCATCTCTTATCAAAACTCAGTGAATCTCAAGCAGTACACACTGCTGCACATGTGTATAATGCTGGTATGTACCCCATGGCTCATATATTGTGTGCAGATCTGGCTCTGGTACTTGCCAGGGACTCTTGAGCCATTTACCTCACCGCACGTCCATGGGATAAGGGCCCTTATTCTGATCTAAGCGGTAACGGCCGCATGCGACCGTTCCGCCGATGTTTTCGCTCTGCGCATGTGCAGAGGGCACTCTGCGCATGTGCAGGCGAAATCACCGCACAATTTTTTTTAACGCCGCAAAGGGGGTGGATAGGGGCGTGAGGGGCTACTTAGCCTCATTTCCCTATGCATACGCCCCGCGTTTCATGGGCGTTCCCATGCAAACGCGGGGCGTACGCATGGTAATGAGGCTGTGACGCATGTGTTGGGGGCGGGCATCTGACATCGCCGGATGTCAGCTGCCCGCCCCCATACATGCTTTCACACGGACAAGTGTCCGTGAGGTCTATGGGTGCGGGAGCTGGTGGAGCGTGCGGCCCTGCCTTCGATGGTCGGCGACCATCGAATGCAAGGGGCTGCTCCAAGATGGTGGAGGCGTATCCCCCGCCATTTTCATGCGGACCGCCACATGTCCGCGTACGGACGGCCGTGGCGATCCGTATGGAAGGCGGGGATTCGCCTGCACGGTCGGAGCCGCATATGCGGCTCCGGCCGTTCCAAGCAGAATAAGGGCCAAGGTGAGGATACTCCCACTGCACCAGATGTCTGCCCTGGAATTGCTACACACAGGACTGCCACTGGGGGTGCTGCTGCTGCTGCTGCCGGGAGTAGGTAAGATCATCACTATATCATAAGGGACAATCTGTCAACATTAGATCATCTAGACATATCAGCTTTGTCCACATGATAAATGTTGATATTTTAACCATTTTGAAATTCTCATGTAGACATTATGAATGTCTTCTCCTAATGATAGTATAACCCGTTTTAACATATTTGCTGGATTTAAGTCATTTCTATAATGTCCATAATACTGAGAATATACATAGTACATTCTACGCATGTCCCCCTGGTTGCAGACAGAACACTACAGTAAAATGCAGTGGATCTCTTACATATTAAAGTTCAGATTCAGAACTCTGCAAGAATAAGTAAAAAGTGTTTTGAAAGCAGTTTGATAGAAGATTCTTCTACACTTTGATCTTTCCATTGTGCTGTAATAACCTAATGACTACAACTATTTTCTTTCATGGCTGGATTAAGAGGGGGAACCAGCCCTAACAGATCAGTTCTTCATTGCCCAATCTCCTGCGCTGCAATCTGCACCAGCCGGCAGCCACTGACAGCCATCATTATACTGTCGACTGTCTAATTAGACCAGTGAAAACCTGTGCTTGTGCATATAGTGGGACCCAACTGGAAGCCTGGCATCAGCAAGTGCCAATTATGGAGCACTGGCGTAAACCATGGTGGTTATCACAGCATGGGCACGCCCACCAATTTTGTGCAGACATACATGAAATGCTGTTGCCATCATCCACCCGCCCTGATCAGGCGCACCCACTGTTTTTGTTCGCACATCCATGAAATGACGGGGGCCCACCCTGAAATACCCCCTGCCTGTCAAATGCTGGAGAAAAGATAGTTGGGTAGTTGTTACCAAAGGGGTTTGGTATAAAAGTAGTGAATAGGTCAGCATTACAATGACTTACACAAGGATGATCAAAACATTACTATTAATTATTCTTTTTTTTGGGGGGGGGGGGGGGGGGTTACACATTTTGTATTTCATGTTCTGTGACTACTGAGCTTGTGGGTTTTTCTGCTACTGCTGCAGTCCAATTGGATAGTAAATTTGGCAAATGTTGGAAAAAGCAAGTGAAAGGCAAAAAAGAAGGTGTCTACCATTTGTGTGCTAACCATTGTCATGTTGACATTTTAAACCTGTCAATCTTTTGTATCTGTTGACCTTAGGCACTGTTAATGTTTTGTATCTGTCAAACATTTGAACCTCTGCACCTATTGCTGGTCCATCATATGGTATTGACCTATTGACTGTCTATCTAGATCCAAGGCCTGATTCAAAGATAAACTTCAACTGGTGGCACTAGGCTGCAAGGTGGGCACCCAGCACAGGATGGGGCCTGGCACACCGGGTCCCACTCCATGTTGTGACCACAACTATTTGCGTGCACATTCCTATAGTGCGAGTTTATAGAGAGAAGGGCTCGCACCTTACTGGCTGTTCCCTGCGCAGCCTAGTTGCGAAGCCAGGCACACGCAGACCATGTTCTGGATTGATACGGTTTTGAACCTGCACATCTCTACTGTGACTCCCAGACATGCCTGCGTTGTCCGGACCACTGCCACAAAACTCTGTGTCCTGCCCCATCCTTGCCCCTGGCCAGCACTGAAACTGCTATCTCCTATGATTGCAGTTTCAGGGCTCACGCATTTGAGCTCTGACGCACGTGCTTGTGCAAAAATGTGGAAATTGCCAAATAGTGATGTCTGCACTTCTGCTATGGGGTCTGAATCAGGCCCCCTATCCACAGCCCACCAGAAGAAACTTCCCCATTAAGTTCCTGCTACACACGAGGGAGGGGGGGAATCCATTAGATGGTGTGTGAGTGAGCGTGGATTTCCCCCTTTCACAGCCGAGCAGATGGGTGGGATTTCACTCTGGCTAACTGATCGCTGGGCTGCAAAAAGATGCAGCGCGGCAATCAGATCTGAATCAGTCCCATAGTATATGGAACTGCCAGACACTTCAGCGTAATTGTTACTACTGTAGCTACTTGCTACAAATTGTTATATATTAGTAGAGTTGGAACAAATTGTTACCTTTTGTATTTTTCATTCATTTTTATCACAGTATGGGGCAGATATACAGATGTGTCCTGTTGGAATGTGTCTGATCTATGTAGAACAATACAGCTCTTGTTCGCACCTACCTGTCCCCCAGTCTCAGTGAATGGATTACAGGTGCATATATGTATGAGAGCTCCAGCAACCAACACCATGCATGGGGTCCGATTCAGAACCTGCAGGAAGGGCTGAGAATTTGCAGCGCTGCTGATTATCAGGACGACCATGCATGCTCACCATATTCTGCTCGGTGCGGATATTCCCGAATTCTTTCGGATGGCGTTTTTTAGCCGTCTGCGCATGCGTGGAGAACGCTACGCGCATGTGCCACGCATGGTCTCCGTACTTGTTCTCACTAATCCCGTACAGAAATGTGCACCGCAATCACTCGGCCAATATGGGTGTGTTATGGGCGTCATGCGGAATGACACAGGGGCGTAGTTTCAAAGTGGGCTAAACTGGGCGGAAACATGGGCGGACACGGGGGAGTACACATATTTGGGTAGGCGTGCATTCGGACAGCACGCCGAATGCACGCGAACAAAAAGGGAAGAAATGTGCGGTGTCCAAAAGGCTAGTATTGCTTTGCGGACACCACTCGGTCATGCGCTAGGCAATCGGAACGCCTAATCAGGGCGGACGCACCTCAACCAATGTCACCTGAACCCAATACAATCACATACTTTACCCATTACTTGTTAATTACACGCTTCTCACTGCTACAATTGGAAGCATTGCTGCTTAAAGGGAACTTTACATGCTGCCCTTGTCACACACTTTAACACTGCAAATAATGCACACAACTTAATATTAATACCCCGGCATGGATTGTGCGTAAATACTCCGCATCGGGGCGTACGGACAGCTTTCCGTACGTTCTCACGCGGTAAGACCGTGCTTGTGCGGGAAGACCGTGCAAGAATCTGTACGTTTCCCCCGCACACGCACGGTTTGTATGTCGTCCGTACACACGCCCTGTTCTTAAAGAGTGAGTCCGTCCGAATGCGGAGGACACGTGGGCGTTTCTACGGACGATGCCCGCACGCTGCCGAACAGCGATGCGTGCGGCCCGCACCGAAAGAATTCGGGAATATCCGCACCGAGCAGAATAAGGCCCCATGTGACCATTTGGGATCGGTGCCTCAAAAAATGCAGGCGTTCCCCAGCCATTAGGAGGGAGGGCCACTGATGTCAGCAATGGCCTCCGTCTCCCAATGGTCATCGCAGCACTGAGAAAGTCATGGCTAACTTGCCACTGCAAACAGAGGGGAAAACCATTAGATGGTAAGTGATTGCAAATTATTTCCCCCTCATGTGCACGGCTGCGTACAAATTTGCAGCTGTGCACATGGGCAGGAATTTGCGTGTGGGGGGCGGCATTTACTTGATCGCTGGACTCCGAAGATTCACAGCTATTACAGTAGGTCCGAATCAGGCCCTAAGCCTTGGATAGTGATACACTGAAGAAAGATAAAAAAACAGCCAATCAGCTTCAAAATTACAGGAGCTGTGTCTGAATTATGTCAGTTAGGAGATGATTTAGAAGTTGATCCATCTACTATATCGTTTTCCAAGGCTTAGTACATCTGCCCCTATTTCTTTTCTGTTTGTAATATCTTGCTTTCTTAATCTTTTTAAGGGTATACTGAATTACTTTGACATTTGCAGTAGAGAACACAAGTAATAAACAGCATATGACTTATATTATAAGATCGAGACACTTTTTTGAGACAAGGGACATGAGAGCACCCTTTGTACATTGACTCCTTTGTCTTTTTCTTTATGATTGTATACTGTAATGGGGCAATCCCAGGGTAGAGTAGATCGCTTAGAAATTAAGCATGTATCGCTTCGTATGTGTACCCCCCAATGACGGCAATGCACGGTCACGCATACCTTTACTTTAGCAGGAAAAAACAAAACACTGCGCTATGATGAAAAAATTTGTATTTTATTTAGTATAAAAATAGTATATCTCAATACTCTATAATAAAAAAATATTTAATAAAATATTCCATATAGAACTGGATATTTGGACTCATGAACTGGTTTTAGTTGTACCACAATTTGGTCACACACAGACCTTTCCACTAGATAACATAATATACCATCATTCACTATACATCATTATGGCATTGGAAATAATAGATATAATTCAAAATCATAAAAAATGGACAACGCAACAATACACCAAATAATAGATAATGGATAAATTAATAATACCACAACTAATATAAAACGAAGAAAGGCTCAATTTCAATGATAGAAGATGGAATTATCCCTCACGGTGTTAATATTGGTTAGATACAATTGTTAGTATTATGCAGAGTAGAAAGATGTTCCTGTTAGTATTTTTAGCAACAGCACACTGCTCAGGAAAGCAGGAACAGATTTGAGTGAAAAGTTTGTGTGATACAATTACCACATCGATTGTCCTTCCATGCATGCACAATTATAAATAGACAGGTGGACACCTGGTTAGTTGTAAAGATTATTGGCCCCCGGCTTAGTTCAGATTCCAGCCATATCTGGGTCCCCAATCCAGGAAGTCCTTTGTCCAAAGAAATACTGGTACCAGAAATATAAGAACAAGGACTGACGCGTTTCTCCGCCTGTAAGCCCTCGGCGGCTTCCTCAGAAACGTAAGACGTAAAGACGTACTTTAGCAGATAAATTACTTTTTACAGCAAGTTTTGCTCATTTCCCATTAGATACATGAGATCAGTTATCCGTGAACTGGATTTATTAAAAGTTTAAACTCTAAAGTGAATGATTGTTTATATGTATTTAATAGTAGTAAAGTCACTGGATACAGTTCTGAACATCAGCAGTTACAATCACTTTATACTGTGCACAGTGACACCCCTAGAGGTACCAATTTCCATTTTCCACATACTGTATGTACAATCTGTTGCTATGCAGCCATGAAGCCTTATAAAATAGGTCCAGAAAAGATTCTCTTCTTTATAAGCGCAGGGCTAGGTCAGCTGTGTCTAGCCGCAGTCATGATCTTGGAACAGTTCTTGTCATTTTAATTTATTATATTGCTTTTTCTCATGAGTACGGAGGTAAATGTAATCAGTTTCTGTTCTGTATATGCTGAGCTCATTTCACAGCTATACATGGATACACTGTACATGGATATCCCTGCTGTGACATATAAATGGTAATATTATATGGCAGTGGACAGCTGGAGTTAAAGCTTCTGCACCTCCTGCTGAAGTTGCAGTCATAAAATAAATATAAATGTGTTCAAGACACACCTTAATGAAAGCCAATGTCTGGCCTCCTCGTGTCCTACAGTAGAATTGTAATGTATTCATTACACATTTATAGGACCTCTGCAACCAATAATAAATTAACAGTTACCATTCACAACATCTATTTTATTGGTTTATGGGTTTATGAATAAAATCATATTTTCACTGTTATGTTATTTGACATTTTACATATCATGATTGCTTTAGTCTACCATACTTTCATGCTTTTTCTGCAAAATTCACCATATCTGGTTTGCTGACCCAACATAACAAATCAGTAATCCTCATGGTATAGAAAAGAGTGAGTGACTATTGTACGCTAACCCCTGTCAAACACAATGTGATATACGTGAAAATGAGTGCCCACTCCCTTATTTTGTGTTAGGCACCGGGGAAAAACAAGAATTGAAACTATACTCTCCTTATCTCATGTATCTTCACCTCAGAAGAGGCTCTCCATTAAGTGTATATGTATATGAGTATAGACTCCAAACCAATATACAGTAATCCTCATGGTTTGGCCATGAGAACAGGAGAAAGTGGTGCCGTCTGTCACATGAGCATGGCCTGCTTACTACTCATTTCTGTCCTACCAACCAGGAAGAAGTGCACCAGTGAGGAGACCATGGAGAATGTGTAAAACCCTAAGTTACAGGAGCCACAAGAAGTTGGCGATATTGCAGCTATATTTAAAAAGGGCAAATGTTTTAGAAGCCAAATAAATCTAGAAGCTTAAACCCCATACACACTAGAATACATTTTAAAAGATCTATCACTCAGAAAGGCCTTTCTGTACATGATCTTTAAAAAGAAAAAGTCTATCTCCATTGATGTTACTGTACCAATATCATCCGAATTGGGATGTGATGTATCAATGTTCTATTTTGTGAGATTCAATAAAAAATATTTTTGAAAAAAAAAAAAAAGAAAAAGTCTAGTGTGTATGTTTATAGGAGCATGCATCATTATGCCCCCATCATCCGCACATGCATGTCAATTTTGGCTATGTAGCCAATGACCTGCAAGAAGAGCGGATGCAGGTGACATCATGTATTATTAAAAATAGTGTGCACAACATCGGCAGTGCTGAGAGTCGTTTACAGTGTACGGGGCTTTAATCACCAATATATTGCACCTGTGTGCAACTATAGCTATTATATATAGTCTGTCTGTAGGGCTATATCAAAGGTACATAGACAAACTTTATTCAATGTCATAAATAATTATATAAATATTATCAAACTTTCTATTTTCATATCAGATAACTATTGTAACATAACACAATGGGGGTAATTCTGATTCACTCGGAAACTCACAATCACTCTCTAATGAACAAAACCATATGCACTGCAGTTGGGGCTGATGTAACATATGCAGAGAGAGTTAGATTTGGGTGTTTTGTTTCTGTGCAGGGTAAATACTCACTGCTTTATTTTTACACTGCAATATAGATATCAGTTTGAAGTACACCCCCCACCCAAATCTAACTCTCTCTGCACATGTTACATCAGCCCCACCTGCAATGCCCATGGTTTTGTCCATTAGAGAGTGATTGTGCCTTTCCAAGTTAATCAGAATAACCCCCCTGTGCCTGTTAAGTTTGGGGCACAGTAAAACAGACAAGCAGTACATGCACATTAGGCCAAGGAGGGAGAAGCGGAGTACACAGCCTACTGGTAAGGTATAATTAGCCCCCTCTACAGGAGGGTATGTGTCATAAACTTGATGCATATTAGGTCGATATGCATTGAATCGGCAACTGAAGGTCAACAGGGCTTAGGTGGACACATGAAATAGATCAATTTGGCTAAGGTCAACAGGGTTGGAATGTTGACACAAGTATTAAGTCGGCAATGAGAAGGTCAACCTTGAAAAGGTTGACATGAGTTTTCACATTTTTGTCCCAAATTTCATAGAAATAGAATTTGATGGCAGATAAGAACCATTTGGCCCATCTAGTCTGCCCCTTTTTTAACCCCTTCCTGACAGAGCCAGTTTTTGCGTTCCTGACAGAGCCCTTTTTTTCAAATCTGACATGTCTCACTTAAGTGGGGATAACTTTTTTTTGCTTTTACTTATCCCAGTGATTTTGAGATTGTTTTCTCGTGACACATTGTACTTCAAGTTAGTGGTAAATTTTCATCGATACAGTCTGTGTTTTTTTGTGAAAAATACCAAAATGTCGGAAAAAAATGGAAAATTTTGCGATTTGCAAAATGTTAAATTTTCTGCTTGTGAGACAAATAATCTTACCACTCAAAATAGTGAATAACTAACATAGACCATATGTCTACTTTATGTTGACATCATTATTTCAACTTCCTTTTAATTTTTTGGGACACTAGGAGGCTTACAATATGAATAGCAAATTCTCAAATTTTCAAGAAAATTTCAAACACTGATTTTTTTAGGGACCAGTTCAGTTCTGATGTGACTTTGAGGGACTTGTATGTGAGACACCCCCATAAATGATGCCATTTCAAAAACTGCACCCCTCACAGTATTCAAAACAGCATTTTGGAAGTTTGTTAACCCTTTAGGTGTTTCACAGGAATTAAAACAAAGTGTAGGTGGAATTTCAAAATTTCTTTTTTTTTGCAGAGTTTCAATTTTAATACATTTTTCTAACGAATACAGTAGATTTTACTAGAGAAATGTGACTAAAAATTGATTCCCCCAATTCTTTGGTTTTCATAAATATCCTATATGTGGCCCTAGTGTGCACGGTGACCAAACCACAGGCTTCATAATAGAAGGAGCACCTACTTGATTTTGGAGCCTCCTTTTTATGAGATTATTTTTTTAGGCACCATGTAGGTTTCTAGGCACCATAAGATGCTAAAAGTTAGGAACCCCCCCACAAGTCACCCCATTTTGCAAACTACACCTCTCAGGGAATTCATCAAGGGGTATAGTGTACATTTCAAACCCCCAGGGGTTTCACCAATTTTGATACAACTGGGCTGTGAAAATGAAAAAAATTAATTTTTCATTTTCACAGCTCAGTTGTATCAAAATT